>NC_088989.1:15806155-15970935 GCF_963932015.1 Anas acuta | reverse complement strand
TCTCAGAGCTGCTGCTGCTGCTCTGAGCACAGGGGGATGCAGCACGTCTGCTCCCACACTGTCTCCGGGGCCGGCTCTGGGTATTTGTGGCCTGATGTAATGGGGAGCGGCTTCTTGCCTGGGCCGTCCCCTGCTGGCTGGAGCATCGTCTCCGTTTACGCCTTGGGGATCCACTGGGGGACCCCGATGCCGCCTGCCTGGGAGGATCGGGTGGTGCTGCTGCTCCCAGCACCGGTTTGTGGTGCATGGCTGCTCCTGTGGCGTCTTCTGGGCCTGTTGCAGGTGTCTTGGGCCTGATGTAAACGTGGGCGAATTGTCCTCTGCTCTGTCCCCTGCTGCCTGGTGGGGCTGCTGCTCTCAGGTACCAGGGAACTGTAGGATGGCCCCTGGTGCTGCCTGGCTGCTGGTGCTGCAGCTGCTGCTTTCAGGTGCTGGGGAGACACAGGAGGGCCCCAGAACACCCAGACTGGAGGTGCCAGGGCTGGTGAGCCCCAGGTTGGCACTGCAAGCAGTAATGCAGGAACTGCTGGGAGGTTCCTGGTGCTGTTTCACTGTCAGAGCGGCTACTGCAGTCACTGCTGCTCTGAGCACTAGGGGTTGTAGCATGTCTGCTGCCACACCGTCTTCCAGTCTGCCTCTGGGTATTTGGAGCCCGATGTTGTAACGGTGAACAGCTTCTTCTCTGGGGTTGCCCCTGCTGGCTGGAGGATCGTCGCCGTTTACGTCTTGGGGATCCACTGGGGGACCTGATGCCGCCTGCCTGGCAGATCGGGTGGCTGCTGGCTGCTCCCAGCACCGGTTTGTAGTTCATGGCATCTCCTGCGGCGTCTTTGGGGCTGTCTCTGCGCATCTGTGGCCTGATGTTCCAGCGGTGAGCGGCTTCTTCTCTGGGGTCGTCCCCGCTGGCTGGGAGGGAGTCTGCCTTCGGCACCATGGAGTGACTGGAGGTTCCTGGTGCCCTCTGTCTGGCCAAGCTGGGCGTGCTGCTCTCAGCGCTGGGTTCTGCAGCACGGCTCCTCGTGCGGCTTCTTCCAGGATCATTACAGGTGTCCTGGGCCTGACGTACAGGTTGGCGGATTGCCCTCTCTTCTGTTGCTGGCCTTCCGCTCTCAGTCCCCTGGGAGCTGTGGGGATGGCCCTGGTGCTGCCTGGCTGCTGCTGCTGCTGCTGAGGCTGCTGCTTTCGGGTGCTGGGGAGCCATGGGAGGGCCCCGGAGCCTCTGCACTGGAGGTGCTAGAGCTGGCGAGCCCCTGGTTGGCACTGGAGGCTGTAAGAGGAGGCAGGAAGGTGAGTGGGATGGACTTCCAGACCCACGGCAGTAGAGGCTCTGCTCCGTCCTGGGTCAGAGAGACTCGACTCTGGCAAGGCTGCCCTGAGCCCCTGCTAGCCCAGCAGCATGCGGCCTGTGCGTCTTACCGTTGTCCACGCCAGCGCAGCTGGCACACTCCCAGGTGCCTGCTCTGTTGGTCAAGTTGAGCAGCGCCGGTGGGTGCCTTCGGCAGCACAGGACGCGAGACAGGAGCAGCTGCCAGGGCCTGGGGAAGAAGCAAAGGGTTGTGGGTGTGAGGACAAAGCGTCTGAGGCAGGGAGTGGCTGGCACATCCTTCTGCTCTGTCCTGCCTCCCCCAGCCTGCAGCGATGCTGAGGTCCCATGCAGAGCCCCAGATGGCTGCTGAGGCAACTCACCCGTGTACTTCTGCCTGCTCCCTGCCTCGTGGGTAAAGGCATTCGCTGGCATCACAGCGCTGGTGCCTCTCACGCTGTGATGCAAAGGCGTCGTTGTCCTCCCAGGTTGGTTGTCTGCAAGAGAAGGGATGAAATTGTCCAGTCCTTGGCTGTGCACAGCACTTGTGCCCTCGTGCCTCAAGAGCAGGGTAGAGGGATACCAACCTGACTGGGATTCGGATCCCCATGTGGGACATCTCTGAACGAAACTGCTGCTGTCTCTGCAGACGGGGCACTGGAAGCAGAGAATGCTCTGCACACATGGCGTGTCCCTGCAGCAGGAACACAGGCGGTGAGCGGTGAGCGGGCCCTGGTGCTACTGAGCAGCTGCCGTGCCCGCAGGGTGAGGGGAGGGCTCCTACCTGGATGCAGCGCCGGTGGAACCAGGCGTGATTGCAGGCTGGGCACACCATGGTGTGGTAGGACGTGCTGTCCCCCACAGGCTCCATGCAGATGATGCAGGTGGTGCCCTGCTCTGGAGCTGCCTGCGCTGCCTGCTGCGGGCGGTGCTCCGAGCAGAAGGACCTGGGGGGGGAGAGGGAAGGGAAGGGCAAGGTGAGAAGTGCTGGGCCCGCCGCGGTTGTGGCGAGGAGGGCAGAGGAACGTGAAGGAGCCCCAGGCCCGTCCAGGCTCTGGCGCTGCCTCTGGCTCTGCCAGGCTGCTGGGAAGCATCACCGTGGGGTCTTCTCTTGCTTGGCTGGTGCCGGCAGCCCTTACCTGTACCGCCTGAAGTATTGGGTGACGCATTCTCCCTCTGAGGCGCAGGGGAGATGGAAGCAGCGTTCACAGCCTCTCACCGTGCAGGTGATGGTGGCCCCTCGCTCGCCACAGACGAAGCATTGCTGAAGAGAACACAACAGCCCCATTAGCAGCAGGCTCGATGCCGCCACCCGCTGACCCCACACCCCTGGGCAGGGCAGGGCACAGGGTGCAGGGCACACTCTGCAGACCCGCCTGGTGGACAAGGCTCGTCTGCCAGAGCAGCAGTTTGTCCCGGAGCAGGTTGGAAAGGCCGGGATTGCTTCCCTGGGGTCCAGGCTAAGCTTGTGGGAGCATCTCCTGGCACAAACCTCCCTGTCCCTGTCAGGTCCTCACCTTCTCAGATGCCTGCCTGACTGTGCGCCATACATCCTCTACTAAAATTAGTGCACTTCCCTGTCTTACGAGTCCACACCGATCAAGGCCATTCGCAAAAAGCTATAGAAGAGAAAAGAGCAGGATCTCATTAGGGGTCATAGTTGAAGGGACCGTCCCTGGTGGGATGTTGACAGGACCCCTGGGGGAACTCACCATGCAATATAAGTGGGCACAGAGCACACCCCTTTCGTATGTATGGCCGCAGACATTCACGTCGACATCTACCCGGCCACACAGTATGCATGCTGGAGGAGAGAGAGAAAATGGCTCAGCCATTGAGCACCTTTGCGGGGCCAGGTGTCCCTGAGGGACTGTCCCCAAGGGCCTGTTCTGTCCCTGCCATGCTGGCTGATGGGCAGGGCCAGAGGCTGTGGAGGGGAAGGGGCCCAGCAGGCACCCACAGCCCAACCTGGGTCCCCCCTGCCAAGGAGCAGAGGGGCCCTGCTGAGAAAAGGGATACTTTTCTCTCACCTCGCTCCCTCGAGTCGGGAGCATTCTCGTTCCTTGCAGACATGGTGCACTTCGACAGTGAGCACTTGGAGAGTCCCTGCCTCAGCGGTGCCGGGGTTTCTCCTCCACACACTCCTCTGCCGAACCTGAGGGGGAAGCAGAACGAGGGTGAGTCTGTAGCACGGGCCCTGAGGTGTGGGACCCCTCCTCCCTCGGCAGCCCCGGGCAGCCCCCTCCTCCCTGCCCTCTCCCCAACTCACCAAATCGCACCGAGGCAAATCGGGCCCAGCAGCCTTTTATACTCTCCTTGCCCCGCGGGTCACAATGGCCATTGTGACATCACCGCTGCGCGCCCCCTATTTGGGCAGGGATGCCCAAAGCTGCCTGACGCCCACTGTGACAGAGCCCCTGCCTCACGGGGGTGGCTGGAGGTGCCATGCTGGGGCCTGGGCCCTCGGCACCCAAGCAAGGGGAAGGCCGCTCTTGCGGCAGAGAGGAAGGATCGCTTCCCTCGGGCTGCTGGCAGTGCTTCCCACGCCACAGGAGATGTCCCTCGGATGGGGCTGCAGCCCTGGAGTGGCAGCGCCTGCACCACACCTTTGGGCCAGCATTGCCAACCTCCGAGACAGGCGCAGGACATCTGGCATATGACTCGCAGCTTGCTCCCTCCTCACGTCCTTCTCCTACACAGTTTCTTGAGAGCAGCGTGGGACCAGAGCTCATTTTCTCCCCTCTTATAAATGAGATCTCAATCTGAATTTTGTAATATTTATAAAACAAATATTTATAAAAGGTATAAAAGGCAAGTAAACAGCACTGGGTGTGCAGAGAGTCCACGCTCCACCAAAACGCACACACAAACATCAAACATTCTAGATATACAGAACATTGCTTTGCATACTAAACCCAAGTATGCCTACACATATGTACGGTCAGGAAAGGTAACAAAGAATCCTTTAAGTTCCAGGACTGAACAGGCTCCATTTTCCATTCCTTTTCTTGATGACAAACAAGTCTCCATTTTCCATCCCTTTTGAACAATATGAACAATAAGAAATTGTAGTGGGTTTACTTGGCAAGTTTTGGTAGCAGGGGCCCATAGGGGTGGCTTCTGTGAGAAGAATCCAGAAGCTGCCCCATTTTAGATAAGGGCCCTGCTGCTGTCCAGAGCCAAGCCAATAAGCGATGTTGTTTGCGTCTCTGTGAGAGCATATTTAAGAAAGGGAAGAAATTGCTGTGGAACAGCAGCTGGGAGAAAGAGAGGAGTGAGAAACGGCCTTGCAGACACCAAGGTCAGTGAAGGGGTGGGAGGAGGTGCTCCAGGCACCACAACAGAAGTTCCCCTGTGGCCTGTGGTGAGGACCATGGCGGAGCAGGCTGTCCGCCTGCAGCCCATGGAGTACCACAGTGGAGCAGGGTTTCACGCTGTAGCCCGTGGAAGAGGCCACGGTGGAGCAGGTGGCCCTGCACCGAAGCAGGCTGCAGCCTGTGGAGGACCCCCGCCGGAGCAGATTGTGGGCCGGAGCTGCAGCCTGTGGAGCAGAGCCCACGCAGGAGCAGGGGGCCTGGCAGGAGCTGCCACCCGTGGGGGACCCAGGTTGGAGCAGTTTGCTCCTGAGGGGTGGACCTCAGGAGCAAACTATAACAGTATGGAGACCAATAAAATCTCCCCTTAGTTTTCAGTGTTGAGATCCAACTTCCAGATCCCAAACTGACAAAATAGCACACAATAGCTGAGGTGGATACAGTAAGCCCCCAAGCCACCACAACCACACAACCTTTCCATTTACCCAATGCCCCTCTAACCACTCGTAGCACTTAAAATGGGGAGGGAGGGAATTTTCTCACAAATAAGGTTTTGCACCCGAAAAATGCAGCTCTGCACCTTACAGTGCAAATGGGGGGCCCTAAAAAATAAGATATTGTGCCCTGAAAATGACAGCCTGGGCCAGAAAAGTGAGGGTGTAAGCACTAAGAAGCCAGTTTTGTCTCCTGAGAGCAGTCTTAGGGCCCTGAACGAAAGGGCTTGGTCCCTACAAATGAGGCCCTGGGCCTGCAAACTGAGGGTTTAGATGATCAGAAGAAGACTTGGGATGCCAAGTGGAGCTTCTGGAGCTTGAAAAGAAGGCTTTGGAGCCTAGAGAGGAAACACGGGGGCCTCCTAATGAGGCTTTGAACACTTAAAATGGGGAGGAAGAGAGAGACGAAGGGAGGGAGGGAGGGAGGGAGGGAGGGAGGGAGGGAGAGGGAGGGGGAGTGTGGACGGGCCTGGTCGTCAAGGTGAGGCTTTAGACCTGGACCCTGGGCCTTTGGAGTCTCTAGCTTACGGCCTGTGCTATAAATTGCCCCCTTAATTAATTTTCAGAGAGTATTAAGAATAGAAAGGAATTCATTGAGTAAGGACCAGCAAGCAAAACAGCACTGGGCGGCCGGGGATTCTCGGCTCCGTCATCGGTGCGCACCTCACCCCCGCCAGGGTCCCTTTTTATATCTTGGTAATTCCGGGATTACGCAGCACATCCTGATATATTCTGCGACTGCACGCACTGTTGCTAGGGGGTTGTCTCTGTCCCTCTGGTGGTTGTGAAGATGAAGGCTGTAGTCTTCCTCGGCGTTGTGGTTCAACTTCTTTTTTTTATATTTGGTCATGTTGGCCCAGTGTGAGACAGGAAGGCAGGATGTTGAGACACTAGGTTAGCAACTTATCAGGAGATGGTTACATGAGCTTTGCAGCAGTGTCTGAAAAAAGAGGCAACTGAGATGCAGAAGGAGAGAAGGGGAGGGGGTTCTCTTTTTTGTTACATTAAGCAAAAGAATTTTCATAGTGTCCAGCCAAGTATTATACAGCTCCTTACTTGAGCAGGGAGCCTTCGCAACTCCTGCTCCTCAAACGGAACTCCTTGTTTTTATAATACAAAAGGCAATGAACAAACATTTATTGTGTATTACAGGCACGATGCACTAAAACGGGCAGCCTGGTCCGTAAGAGTGTGGCTGGAAGCAAGAAAAATCTGACATTGGATCCAGAAGCTAGGTTAAGGGGGAGGCCTGGCCATCTAAGAAGGCCGCGTTGCATCTTATAATAGAATTGTGGATCCTAAAAATAGGGAATTGTTCCTTGGAAATGGCAGCCTGGTCTCTAAGGTTGATGTGTAAGCAACAAAAAGCCAGGAGAGGTTATCCTTTCAATCAAGGCTTTTGAGCCCAAGGAAGAGGCTTTTGCCCTACTATGTGAGGCCGGGGCCTAAAAATGTCAGACAGCACAGCCTGCGCTCCTCTGTGTAGATCCAAGAGCGATGCTTTGCTCCCTCCAGATGGATTTTTGGACCTGAAAAGGAGGCTTTGGAACCTAAAATTCAGGCCTCGACTCCTAGCATAAAGATTTGTGAATTTGAAAGCAGGGGTGTTCCTCTCAAAGAAAGCCTCGCCATTTATAAAGGCCGCTTTGCACCTTGCATTGAAAATGTGGACCCTAAAAATCGGGCATTGTGCCCTAAAAATGGCAGCCTGGCTAGTAAGAGTGTGGCTGGAAGCAAGGAAAATCTAGCTTTGGATCCAGAAGCAAGTGTCAGGGCCCTGACCCAAAGCACTCGGTCACTTTAAAGGAGCACCCTGTCTCTTAAATGGAAGGTTAAGGCAATCAGAAGAAGAGTTCAAATACCAAGTGGAGGTTGTGGACCCTGAACATAGGGATTTGGGGTGAAATAAGGAAGCATGGGGCCCTAATAATGAGGTTTGAGACGGTTAAAATTTGAGGAGGGGAGGAGGCAAGAGGCAGTGAGGAGGAGGAGAGGGCGTGTCTTGTATCTCCAAGTCAGGCTTTAGAGCTGAAAGCTGGGCCTTTGGACTCTGCAGCTCAGGGTCTGGATTCAAAAGTGTTGTTTTGCACCCTCCATCTAGATGTTTGGACCCAAAGAGGAGGGTAAAAAACAAGGGGTAAGCATCTTAATATCTTCATTATCTTTTTTATAATATCTTTTTTATAAATGGAAGGCACAAAACAAGCCAGCAACAGAGACTGTCCCAGAGAAATACTTGGTGCTTTATAAACAAACAAGGAAGTACCCTTAGGTGGGTGTGATAATCCTCCTCTAATGCGTTTTTGGAGTGCAAAAATAGATTTATTCTTGCTCTTCTCTCCAGGACAAAGGCAGAATAGGCAATGGCAAAGTTAGACCAGGGAGGTCCGTTTGTTCCATACTGAGAAAGACAAGCCTGTAAAACAAACTAGACAGATTTTCTTGGTACTATTCATCTTCCTTCAGCAAAGGCAAAGCTTATGACACTTGTTGGTGTGTGTATATATATTTATCCAGTGCTCTCACAACAAAATTTTGATTGGAAGAGGGCACACAGATCTGATTTTTTTTTCTTTTCCAGTAACTAGTATAATAAGCACTGGTATTTTTGTATAAAAACAGAAAAATACAAAACAAAAGACTGAATATTATGTGGTATGCATGACATTAAAAAAAAAAGGTGGTTTCAAAGCAATATGTACCCTGGTGTGTTTGCCATATCCTAGAGTCCAGCTTAAAGTGCACCTGATCTGTATTGCATTTTGATATTAATCTCTGTGTACAATGTTTTGCATGTAATGTATATGGTTCTTGGGAGAAAAAAAAAAAAATGAATGAATTGTCAGTTAGCTTCTTCTGAGAAAACAGACTCCAAGCAGAGATATTACTCAAATCAGAAGTGGACGAGCAGTTGAGGGGTGGGAAAAGGGGTACATATACAAAATTTAAAAATAAAAAAAATAAATAAATAAAACATGCTGGGGGTGGGGGAGAAGAGAAATGGTTTTGAATCAATAAAGCTTTGGCTGTTGAGCAGAAACAATGCGCGAGTGCATCCAGAGAATAAAATGTGCCCACATGTAACTGTGACATCCTCAGTGTGTCCACCAGCTTGTGAAATCAATCCCACATCTTCTCGTGGTGCTGGATGAATGGCTGAGCTTCCCATCTGAGCAAGGCAGAGCGTGCAAGTAGGGCCTGCAGGGTGGAAAGAGGGATGGGGATCAAGAAGCAAGCCCACTGCTATGACAGAGTCCCTATAGGCAGTGTGGGTTTTCTCTCTATGCAAGCCTCATTACTCAGAGGCAGAGTATGGCTTCGTCCATTCAAGGTCCAGAATCAGTTGTCAAATGCTAGCCAAAGCCAGTGGCTCCTGGGCTGTGTGACAAACTAACCCTAGAGCAAAAGCTGGTGAGGGGCCTGGAGAACAAGTCCTACGAGGAGCGGCTGAGGGAGCTGGGCTTGTTCAGCCTGGAGAAGAGGAGGCTCAGGGGTGACCTTATCGCTCTCTACAGATACCTTAAAGGAGACTGTAGTGAGGTGGGGGTTGGCCTGTTCTCCCACGTGCCTGGTGACAGGACGAGGGGGAACGGGCTAAAGTTGCGCCAGGGGAGTTTTAGGTTAGATGTTAGGAAGAGCTTCTTTACTGAAAGGGTTGTGAGGCATTGGAACAGGCTGCCCAGGGAGGTGGTGGAGTCACCATCCCTGGAAGTCTTCAAAAGACGTTTAGATGTAGAACTTAGGGATATGGTTTAGTGGGTACTGTTAGTGTTAGGTTAGAGGTTGGACTCGATGATCTTGAGGTCTCTTCCAACCTAGAAATTCTGTGATTCTGTGAAAAACCCTCCTTGTCCTCTTACCTGGTGCCCTTTCTCAAAGCTGTGATCTCCACCTTCTGGGGCTGGTGTTTGAACTATGTCCTACCTCAGTGCTGAGACTCTTTTGCCTCTGTAGAGGCCCTTTGCCATGACACGAGTGACGCTGAGAACTAAAATCAACTAGCCTCTGAAACTTTCTTGTTCCCAAGCACAGTCTTTTCACTAGATTGCTTGAACTCCTAGTTTTTGGCCGAGAAGCTATTGTTTCTCTGTGCCTTTAATAAGAGGCTTTCTCTGGAGCCAAGTCAGGATGGCAAGATTGAGCTGGGCAAGGCTATCGAGGAGGAAATTGCAAAATGTTTCCTTCCGCTGATGTCCATGCTGAAGGTGCAGAAGGGTTCCGTGCTGTTGCTTGGGTCGGCCTTGTTGCCAGGTTGGGAATGTTTAGCCTCCCGGTGCTTCGGTGCTGTTGGGCTGCACTCAGAGTGTGAGCTCTGGGCGTTATTTCTCAACTACTGCGTTATTGGAGCGTACAGACCCGAGATATTCTGCGGATAGGTGATTTAAGCCACGTCAGAACCACCGCTGTGGCATGTGCTAGCGTCGGACGCCTGTTCGACTGGTCGGGCGGAGCAGGTGAATTGAATTTGGTGCTGGGTGGCGAGGTGGTGTTGGGGGAAGAGCTAGGCTAAGGAGAGCTTCCTCTTGCTCTGCCCCTTCCCATCTCAAATGGCCGCTTCCTGGGGAGATGGGTTCGTTGGGAGGTTAACTGCAACGTTACAGTGAGGATGAGGAATCCTCTTTAGTCCCGTAGGTATTTGCTGCCAGGCGGCAGCGTTGATTTCAGAAATTGTATTTCAAAAAGGAAAAAGAAAGGAAATCTGTATTCTTTGACATACTCTCTTTTCTCGGAGAGTAGATGTAGGAGCTTCAGCAGTGCCCTTCCTCCGGAAACGATTCCCAGTGTCTGCTCAGACACTGAGGAGGAAAATGGAGGAGAGCCACCCGCTATAAATAAACGAAAGAAGGGCTCATGGATTAAGGGAGAACCACTCCTTCAAAAATTGGTGCTCTCTACAAACCGGTTAAGGGTTTGGGACCTGCAGGTGCTGCCTACACCTGTGTGCGTTGCAGTCGTGCCTGTTGCCACTGAGCAAAACGGGGAGAGCTGCTTTGTCGAACGCGGCGTGTTAAAGCACGTGCCGCTGCCTGGAAGAAAAGCACGGGCTTCCCTCGTGTGGGACTTCTTCCCTAGCGATCTGTGGTTTACCTGATGGTTTCCCATAAGCTGTGAATGTTTAAAAGAAAAAAAAAAACAAAACCAAAACCCAACCCCAGCGTTGAGAGTGGTGAGGCAGATCCTCACCTGGGGACTCAGAGTCAGCGGTGACATCACCATGCGAAGCATTGTGTGCGCTTCGGGTCGGGGCTGCTGCGAGCCTCGCAGCGGGGTGGGAGAGCAGATCCGGGGTGCCTCTGTGTCAGCCCTGTGCCCTGGTGGCTTCGTGAGCACTGAGAGTTTGACTCCTGTGTTCCCAGCTTTCGCTTGCGCACCTGCGGTGTGGCAGAGCCAGCGAGCTGCTTCCTCAGCTGGAGGAGGAAGAGGAGTGACCTCAACATTGCCGAGGTAAAGCACAATTATTGAAAAGATTTGGCAAAGATGTGGGTTGTAGCAGCGCGGCTGCTGCAGCTGCAGCAGATCCTGGAGCATTGGAGAAGATAGAGAGGGGTTTCTTGGTGAAAAGAATGCTGTTAAAAGCGTTTTCATGCCAGAAATTAGGAGAAACGCCTCTGTTGTTTGACATCCTCTATTGACCTGGCACATTGGCATTACAGCGTACCTGGCACGCTGTTTGTATGAAAAAAAAAGGTCTTTTAGTCAGGGCAGGCCAGAAACCTGCCTTGGCACTTCCACATGGCAGCAATGCTTACAGAGCCTGCATCCTGGCTGCCAGGCCAGGATCTAAATCCGATGGTGCTGTTGGTAAACTGAAACTCAGGAAGCGCTTCTGGGTTTTTCTGTACTTCCATGTGAATTTTTACCCTGTGAAGATGGTGTATTAAGCTATTTTTGTAATAACAACTAGGTTTAAAAGCAGTTTCAGTTTAACATCTACATGCTTGGGTGTTATTAACAGAGCTTTGTATACTGAGCTGGTGCTTGGTAGGAGAAAAACCATAAATCTTCCCTGGGAAACTTGGACCCCCTCAGCTACATACTGTTATGAGGAAACTCAGATGAAAGAACACACTTAAATAACACATCAGCAGAGCTGCTGTGCTCCTGACCACCAAAGGCACCTTTTTCCAACGCCGTCGTACTGGAAGTTGATGCAGCTGGTTCCATCCGTAACGTGGGACTGTACAGTGCTGTAAAAGAAATATTTTTTCACAGCTTTGGAGAAAGTGAAGCAGAGAAAACCCCACCTAACCACTGATACCTGGACCCCAAACTGCCACAGACTGACAGTGATGCCCACTGGATATCTCCTGATACCCTGCTGCCTTCTGACTGCTCCAGCAGAAGTGCCGTTTGAATTAGCCAGCAGGTCCCTCTGAGTGGCTTTGCTGAAACTCCTGCCGTAGGAAGTATCCTACGGGAGCCAAGTTGCTAAACTGATGTGTGGTTTTCCCTTAACCCCCTCAGCCCTGACTTTGCAGCTCCTGACGACACTGCCAACGTGTGCAGTGTCACCGTGTGCCAGCTAGGTGCCAGCTGCCATGGTTTATAGATTGTAAAATGAGTGATTTGGGACTCGTGAGCACTGAGAACAGGTTAGCAATTGCTTAAGAGCTTTACCTGTGTCGCTCTGGGGCAGGGAGATGGGTGAAACATCTTAGGCTTGAAAGTGATTCCCTGCAGAGGGACGTGCTCAGATCTGCACAACAGATCTGTCGTTTCGGTCACCTTATTAGATCCCTGCTTGAGAGGTTGCTTGCAAGAATCGATTCCTCTTCACCTTGATGTGTCAAACTAAAGACAAATCTGTGCCGAAGCACTGTCTGATCAGAGTGCCTCAGTTCAGGATTGTTCTTGGACAGCTCCAGAAACACCAGGACGATCAGCGCCTTCAGGAACAGATTAATTGGATCTTGAGGCTGTCATAAAACAGGTCCCTGACGTTTGAAGACTCTTCCAATAGTTTGGGCCAGCAAGGAGCAGCTGTAGCTGGCGGCTGCGGTAACTCGGGGCTCAGAGTCTCAGAGAGCGTGCTGAAAGGTGCCCCCCAGCTGGCTGCTGGAGGAAGCTGAGGCAGCGTTCAGCTCTAACCTTTGCCTTCTTGGCTGGCATCTTTGCACTCCTGCTGTCAGTGGGTGTTGAGTGTCCTTCCCCCCAGCCTCAGCACGTGCCCTCAGATGTAGGCAGCGTTTAGCAGCTAGAATTCACTCCAATATAAAGAGTACAAGTCATGCGTTTTCTGCTTTTGCTTTGGAACTCTTAGCTTGAGGTTTTCCTGCAGGCCATGAGGTTTCTTGCAGCAGCAGGGATGAGTTCTGTTAGCAAGAGGCTTTTCTGTGCTGGGTGATTAAAAAGCAGGGGCAGAACAAGGAGTTTCTAGTGTCTGTTTTTGCTTGTCATCCGACTCTCCACTTCCACTGTTCTTTACAAAAAAAAACAAAAACAAAAACAAACAAACAAAAAAAAGAAACAAGGGGTAAGCAAATTAGTATCTTTACTGTAAATGGAAGGCACAAAACAGACCAGCAACAGAGACTGTCCAAGAGAAATACTTGGTGCTTTATAAACAAACAAGGAAGTACCCTTAGGTGGGTGTGATAATCCTCCTCTAATGCGTTTTTGGAGTGCAAAAATAGATTTATTCTTGCTCTTCTCTCCAGGACAAAGGCAGAATAGGCAACTGCAAAGTTAGACCAGGGAGGTCCATTTGTTCCATACTGAGAAAGACAAGCCTGTAAAACAAACTAGACAGATTTTCTTGGTACTATTCATCTTCCTTCAGCAAAGGCAAAGCTTATGACACTTGTTGGTGTGTATTTCCAGACCCCCAGCTACTGGCACTGTAGCGCATCTCTAATTCTTTGGTACAAAAGGTTCAAAATCTCTTAATGCAAAAATTTTACAGGCACCCTGGAGCAAAAAAAAAAAAAAAAGAAATCTAAAAAACTTACCAACTTCTATTACAGACCTGCTGAGTGCACCAGAGTTACTAATTTTTATTCAGGCTTTCAGGGGCAACTTCAGTTGGTTTAGCGCTTGGATTGCTATGTTAAAAAAAAAAAGCTTTTGAGGTCCTTTTTAAAATGAGACTGCTTTTTTGGAATTTAGGGCTGCGAGGTATCCTTGGTTTTGCTTTCTTCCCATTCCTTAGACCAGATCCATTCAGATTCTGAACAGCGTTCCCGGTCTGTTCAGGAAACTGGAAGGCAACAAGCAAAATGATGAGCTCCTTGGGCAGTCAAAAGAGCTAAATCTGGAGAGTGTTTTGAGTCAAACTTCCATGCTAAGGAGCACCAGTAATTGTTAGAAGTAGATGCAGAGGAACCTGCATGGCACTGGGTGTGTTTCTGAAGTTGCTAAAGGTGCGAAGTGACGATTCCTATCCATAGTAAAGAAGAGAAGGAAAGCTTGCACTTAACTACTGTTTTTATTCCCTTTGTCCAGCAGTCAAAAGCAGTAACTAATATGAGAAGCCAACTTTTCCTCTCTTTATTTTAGATTTGGGAAAATTCCCTGCCAAAAAAACATTTCCTGGAAAATTCACTAGTGTTTGTGTGAGTAAAAGGTTCCAACTTTTGATTATTAATTTGTAAGAACTATTTCATCCACTTTTGTCCAGAAGAGTCAGAAATAATTTGCACAGAAATGTGCAGCGTTTTCATGAAAGGATTCAGAATCACTCTAATTTGAACTTTATCTGGTCTGGTTGCAGGTTTTGTGACATTTAGTGTCTTTAAAAAAAAAAAAAAATTAAAATTTCTGACTTCATCTCAGAAAAAAGAAAAACAAAATGCTTGTGGCTAAATAAAATCTGTTGCAGCTCTGCTCATCGAAAAATCATTGGCTGTTAAATTGGACCTAAGTCGTCTTCTCTAACCTTTCATGATCCTGCAGCAATGGATGAGGATGGAGATATGGATTAGGGAACAGCACGTGATGGCAAACCTGTGGTATTTGCTACAGCGCAGAAAGAAAAACCCAATTGCTTCCAAAAAATCCAACTAATTCAAAATCCTTGGTATCATGCAGCCATGCCACTGGCAAAGTGAGCATTCCCCTGCCTCTCAAAGCTTTTTTGGTTTTGTTTTGTTTTTTTGTTTTGTTTTGTTTTGTTTTGTTTTGTTTTTTGTTTTTTATTGTTTTGAAGAGCTAACTAACCCTGGCTGTCTCCAGTCTGAGAGAGCATTCAAATGGACTTGCTTCCTCTATTAGTTATAAGCTGTTTAAAAGCGCATGCTATGTTTGAATTGTGGATGAGAGGTTCCCTTGGCAAAGTGAGGGGGAAAATTCTTCCTACCCCTTTATTAATAATTCACGGATTCAGTCTTGGTTCGGCCTCCAGGAGAAGTTAACTGGAAGTTAAAATCTGTAACTTTGCTGAGGTTGTCCAGGTAGGTGAAATGGAAGACCCACAGTGCCTGCAACGTGCTGTTTAATGCGTCCTAACTGTGTTCTAGAGAAGTTATTTGTAGCCAGAGTTGATTATTGACTTGCAGGTATCATCAGGTGGTTTTTTAAGGAGTGACTCCGTTTTCAGGCTTCCAGATGTGCTCCAAGTCATCTTATTGAGGATGTGGAAGAGAACGCTTGCTGACAAAGCTCCTGGCAGCTTTAGGGAACTTTCATATTTAGTTAGTTCATGTAACAGCTGATTTCAAGGCTTTGCTCTCTTCGAGAGACTGATAACTTGATTTGATGAACTGAAGAAAGCTGGAAAAATGTTGGTTCCTCATTATTTTTCACTTGTTACTTTCTTCAGGAGGGTTACTTTTCAAAAGAAGATTTCCCTGCTCACAAGCCAGTAGAAGACTTTCAGCCCAAGCAAGGGTGAAGACAGCTCTCTCCAAGAGCAGAGGAAGTCCCTGTGGAGAGAAGCCGAGCTTGTTAGCAGAACTCGTCGGCATGTCTAAACAAGGAGACGATTGCTACTTCTATTTCTATTCTACCTGTACCAAGGTATGGCTGGCTTTCCTTTGCTTTGCTTTCTTTTCCCCATTTTTTTCAGGAAGGAGTAGATGAGGAGGAGGAAGCACACTGGTCTTTGGTTAACTTGAGAACCAGATAGATTCTGAATTCAGTTGTAGCAACCTTAGGCAGCAGCATGGCCATTTTTGAGGCTGTACTCTATTTTCCTTGTTGGTTTCCTTTTGGTTCCAGGGAGACAAATGTGCCTACCGCCACTGCGAAGCTGCTCTGGGCAATGAGACGGTCTGCAAGCTGTGGCAGGAGGGTCGTTGTCTCAGGAACGTCTGCCGATTCAGACACATGGAAATTGACGTGAGTGCCTAACGATGTGTTCTCAAAATCAATCAACAAAAGCATTTTTCAGTGCCGTAGGTGTACTGATTGTGCTTGTGCAGGATAGATTCGTTTGCTTCAAAACCATACTGGTTTCTGTTACCAAGAGAGGGGGTGGGAGGAAGCAGAGGGAAATAAAATCCTTCAGATAACGCTGTTCTAGCTGCCTGGGGTAGGAAGTGGGGAAAGTTAAAGGTGCAGAAGAACTAAGTGTCCAAGAAGTAGTTCTAGACAGGGTTAACCTAGGCAATTTCAGATGTTCTTTTTCCCTCTGAATAATGCTAGTATAATCCTAGGTGTATTAGTTTAAGCCACCCTCAACTGATGTCTGAGAGTGCCTGTCTTCTCAAACTGAATGATGACAAATCTAAATGTGCATAGTGGTTCCAGCTTATGCAAACTTTGTGAATATGCCCAGAAATACTCCACTGAACTGAGAAACTGACCTTTGGAATGATGTTTCAGCACTGGGTTGTGACAGCTGTCATGATCTGGAGCTGCGCATCTCTTTGCAAGCCTCAGGTGCGTGTTATCACGAGCTTTTCTTTCTTTCTGTCTTCAGAAAAAGCGCAGTGAGATTCCTTGCTACTGGGAGAAGCAGCCGGGAGGCTGTCAGAAAGCCAACTGTGCTTTTCATCATGCAAAGGGACGTGACATCGATGGACAATTCTTCCCACCAAGCAAGAGTGAGTTTAGGTCCTTTTTCTTGAAGCGCTGAAGACTTAATTTGGAGTATTACTTAGTGGGTGCCAATCCTGTAGGGGCCATCAGGTAACTGTTCATTTGTGAGTGCAGGAAAAGGTCTGCAGTCATAGGTGTACTGCACCGAGTGTACTGCTGGTGTTTGTTTTCTGCTTTCGTGCTCAGCTTCTCTTGGCTTTGTGTGATGTTTGCCTTGCAGTTTGCTTCCTGTTGTTTCATCTTTTGCTGGGTGGCAGGGAGATGTGTTGTCGTTCGAAGGGAAGTCATTGTTGACGGTGTAAACAGTGATGGGATGGGCAAAAGGAGATGCTGAATTCGTTGTCTGTGCGGGTTATCTGCCTTTCCTACCATCTCTTTGCCAAATTGTGGTCAAAGTTTTAAACTGCCATATTACCGATGATCCTCCTCTTCCTCCAGCTACACTGCCAAGTCCGCCTGAGTCCGCGGACGATGCTTTGAAAGTGGCTCAGATGTCACTGCAGCAAAACAAACTTTCTGTCCAGTCAAATCCCTCTCCACAGCTAAGGGGGTGATGAAAGTGGAAAACTCTGAAAATGTCCCAAGCCCTACACACCCTCCAGTTGTAATCAATGGTGCAGATGATGATGAAGATGATGATGGTGAGCATGTTTTGGTTCTTGGAAGGAATTTGTGCTGTAAATGGTTGTGTAAATCTTTGGTTCTTGAAGGAATCTGTGCTGTAAATGGTTGTGTAAATCTTTGGTTCTTGAAGGAATTTGTGCTGTAAATGGTTGTGTAAATCTTTGGTTCTTGAAGGAATCTGTGCTGTAAATGAATGTATAAATCACAGATGACCTGAGGTCTGACTAGCGATAGGGCAGGCAGTGTGGCCAGGTCACTGGTGGCTTTGTCTGGCAGTCAGTGGACAGAACCTGAAACGTTGGAGGAAAGCTTAGAACCACTCCTGGCTTTAGCTGGTCTGTTGTGTAAAGTTCTATGTGAAACTAGGAAGGAAATTTCTTTTTTCTGTCTGAAGAGCAATGTGTTGTGTAGTAGTTAAAGCTGCAGAGAGAATCTAGAGTCCTAGATGTTTTGTCCTAGTGTATTCTACTTAGGAGTTCATCAGGTCAGTGTAGCTGTTTAAAAAACAAAACAAAACAAAAGAGCAACAAAGTTTTTTATATGAAGCATGGGCTGAAGTGTCACTGCATGAGCTACGTAATCATGAACAATCTGGTCTATGCATAACTGAATAGATTTTTCCCCTTCAGACCAACTTTCTGAGGAAGGAGAAGAAACTAAAACTCCCGTCCAGCAACCAGCTGCGGAAGGCAAAAATGGATTACGGGTGATTTCCACTCGCAAAGGCAGTTCTACTGCTACTAAACAAGGTATTCCAGCACCTTAGTAGGATAAATCAGAAGAACTTGACAGTTAACTCAAAAGCAGTGTGGTGTAAAAACACAACAAAATGTAGGGGAGCTGAATGGACTCGGTTATTTCCATGATCTCATTTCTGCCATTCATACCATCATGTGCCCATTGGGTCAGAAAGGTGAACTCCTTTTCTTTACTTTTGGAGAACAAAACAGGGCCACAGCGTGGAGTTGAAATGGCTGCACGTGCAGCCTTGCAACCACTGTTGATAAGCCATATCTAACGACAGAGGGATCTAATATCGTGTAAATGGATTAAAATTAAAACTACATTTTTAAGCCTGAAGGATGAAAGGAGGGGCAAAATGCCCTTGGTTCTCTGGCTCTTTCACTTGTGAGGAGTGTTGACAGGCTTTATTCTAAATACTTCAGAAAGTTGCTGAGCGCTAAGAAGCCTGAGGAGCTGTGGTCCTCAGTGAGTGCCTCTAAGCCTGTCTCATGAACTGTTTCCTGTTTTCAGAGGGCAATCTGAATTTTGGAATAAAAACACTTGAGGAAATCAAATCGCAGAAGATGAAGGAAAAAAATAAGAGACACGGTGGTGAGTTAATATTCCCTACTTTCCTATCCTGTTCACGGCAGGTGATGGTGCCTGGGAGCTGCTTGAGGGACAGACTTCCAGTTTTAGCTGGGGGCATCAAGCAACCTGATTCTCAGCCAGCTGGTATTCTAAATGGGAGTTCAAAGGGCAACCAGAGGCAAATTAGTCACCTCTCTTATTTACATGCTCTGCTTGCTGTATTTTGGACAGTAACAAATAATTTAAAGTTTTTTGTTCTTTCTGATAGTTTTTTATGTTGGGTAAACTTCCTTATGTTTTGGTTGCTCTGAACAGAAGGTTCTTCAAGATCTTCTCTTCGTCCCATTGATTCTATGATTTTTTCTGCTCTAGAAAAGGAAAACGTCCAGACAGTGGTGAGAACTGTGACACTGTCTTCCAGGAAAGGTAATAGTGAATGCTTTTGTTTTGATTTCATTACTCCTAAACTGGAGGGTTAAGCAATAATTAAAACAATTCACCCATGTTAGCCTTCTGGTGCTGCCTTCTGTTCAAAACGTGCTTTTATGCTTAAAGTCCCTGGTTGTACTGGCAAGATTTGGTGCTCAGGTTAAGTGCAGTGGCAGGAGAAAAAAAAAGTGTCAGTATGCAAATAGGGGGGTAACTGAAAAACAGAAGAGTAAGGAGAAGAAAGAGCTGTAGAAGACAGTGCTATATAAGAAGCAATTTCTGAAGCATTAAAGAGGCTGCCAGTGGCAGGTGTGGACACAGTATGACAGGAGTTTGTGTATAAATTGTTTAGAGCTGTGCAAATGCCTTTGAAAGGGAAAAAAGTGTGGAAGTACTTTTACTCGTAGACATTCACCTTCGAAAGGACTATTTGTCAGCATTTGTACCTAATAATATTCTGCTTGCTTATGCAGCTTTGTTCTGCACAAAGTATAGCTGTCAAGCAGACTCAGATTCACTCTCTACTATCTCAGCTGGAATTTGAAGCAAGCACTGAGACTATTAATATTTTTTTCCTATGTTAATTATAGTTAAAATATGAGTTTATGTGGTTTAGCTGTCAAAACAGTGTCTGACTGGGGTTTTTTTGGACATGGGCTAACAGGATAATATTTCTGTTGGCTACTGGTTTCTGTGAAATAGAAAAAGAAAATCCCTTTTGTTTTAGGGGAGGAACCTGTGGTTCGACTAGATCTTGCTGCTAGACAAGGAAAACGGAAAGCCTCCGCGGGTAAGAACTTTTTATGAGCTGTTACGTAGGTGCTGCCTTCTATATATGACTGCATTAAAGAGTATTTTTGATGTGTGAAAGGAAAATACGTTGCAGTGGAGATCTGTGTTGACTGCAGAAATGGACAAAAAAAAAAATAAATCATTTAGCAGCTGAAAGGCAATTCTATGAAAATATGCTTGAAAAATAGAAGCTTATTGTTGACTGTTCTCAAAGCTTCCTGCAAAGAAAAGTTCTTACAATATTCCTTGTTTTCTCTGAAGATGATGTAAGCACCCTTCCAGTGAAGCGCCGCCTTGCTGAAAGGCTGGGGAAGAAGGTAGAGGCTCCGGGAAATGCTGACAAAGCACCCAAGAGAGATCCAGGTACTAACCGGGCATCTGGATTGGATTCCTGGGTTTTGTATTTAGTCTTTCTGTTTGTCCTTTTCCAGTGATGTTTCTTTTTGCATGTTGGATGAGGTGGTAATCACTGTGATTCAAAGTTCCCTTTCCTGTCTTGTTTTGCAATGTGAACCTGAAGTTGACATTCTGCAGCCTCCCTAATTCGTTCTTTTTCTGTTTTGCAGTTCAAGTTGCCAAGTCTCTGAAGGACAGGCTGGGATTACCTCCGAAACAGACCAGTACTGAGAGAGGTAACAGCTAGATATTAAATATGCTTTCTCCTCCTTCCTTTCCATGAACTTGGACTGCTTTCATCCATCCCTAAAAACTAATTGAAACGAAAACAAAGAACTGATGCCTCTTGCTTGAGTGCTGAAGCTCTTCTGACAGCCACTATCAGAAATCTGGCTCTAGGTGTGTGTTTCTTTTCTACTTGTGCCTTGTCAAGGTTTTTAGCTGCTTCTGTGAACCGTTCCGTACGATTAGAACAGAACCACTGCCAGGAGCAGGAATTTGAAATGCAGTCTGAAAAAGTACTAAAGTAAAGCAGCATTTCTGTGTAGCAGTTCTCTCTGGATAGGGCTGGTCTTCAAAATACAAGTGGCTCAGAGGAGGAGGAGAATGTCGTTCTAAGGATATTGTTCTAAGATGCATTATTGGGAACACTCAAGATTAGTTTTCCTTAGTGCTCTGACAAATGTTGGAGACTGAAACTATTGCTGGACTCTCTTTAAATGTTGGTGCTTCTCCTCATTTCTTGATGATGACAGGGAAGGCTGCTAAGCCGATGGGAGAGATCCATGTGAAAACACTGGAGGAAATCCGTCGTGAGAAAGCTCTTCAGAGACGCGAAACTCAAGCCAAAGCCGAGGCTGAAGGGCATGGTAAAACTGAAGATTCCAGCGCAGGGGCAAGACCTGCTCGTGCAGCTCCCTCAGCACAACCCGGACCTGCCCCAGCAGAGCAGAAATCTTTATGGAGCACAAAACTAACAGGTGCTCCATAAACAGATGCTTTAATGCCTGCCCCAGTGAGGTGCTTCCCATCTTGAGCAAGTTCAGTTTGCTCAGGATCTGCTTCATGGATAATTGCTGAATGGATTGCACATTGTAGCCTGTCTCTCTCTCTCTCATGGGGCACAAGGAAATAAATGCACAAAGGAAACAAGTACCCAGCTTTCTTTATTTCTGCCGTTGACCAAACTTTTTTTTCTCTTCTTTTTCAGGTGCTTTAAAAAAAGAAAAGAAGGCAGTGGAATTGAACCGGCCTTTTCCTAAACTTTCCTCTGTGCCTGATGTACAGGTGAGTCCTCTGTGAAGACACACATACATTCGTACAATTTCTGATCATTCTGACAAGTTTGGTTACTCACCATGTGCCACCGTCTTGAGCGTGTTCTTACCCTTCAGCACCTGGTAGGAGCTGCAGTGCAGTCTAAAGCCTATCGCCAGCAGCATTTCCAGACAACTCTGTACTCCTCAAACTTGGAATCAGTCTGTTTATACCACAGCAACAAAGAAACCCTGTTAGCACCAGCTGAAATCTACACAGTTAACGTGGAGGGCATTCTTTTTGTTCTTACTGACTTGATCTGTCAGACATGAAGGATTTAATACAGAAGGCCAGAGTTCTGTGTTCAAGGAAATCAATCTGTCAGTGGATACTGTCTAGGGGAACTTGTATGACTTTCTGCTGCTTAAAAAGAATGTGATAAATAGATGTACAGCAGAACACCCTAGCTGTTTAAAGAAGCTTGCCATAGTGGATATTGCAGATATGTCAGACTGTGTCCATAGTAAAGCATGGCTCTTGTTACAGGCAGAATTTTAGGGAAAAAAAAAACAACAGTAACCTGAACGATATTAATATGCTGTTCCACATCAAGACCATTTTGGAGGGATTGCTGATCAGATTTTCTTAACGAAATCTCCACGGATTTTTTTTTTTTTTTTGTCCTATTTATGCACTGCTTTTCTTTCCTTCTAGCCCACTCAGCAGAGTGGAAGTCTTAAATGTCCAGAGAAGAGCTTTGAAGAGAGACGGTGGGAGAAGTGGCAACAGAGAGAACAACAAGAGAAGCTTGGGAAGGAGGAAGCTGCTGTCAAATCTACTGCTGGCTTCTTTCATACCGAACCAGCAGGGAAAGTGGCAGCTCAATTTCAGGGCCGGGAAGCTAAAAGTAAGTGTTGAAGGTTAAGAGTTCCTTAGGTTGTCTTCTGAAATACAGACAGAAGATGACAATTCTCATGCTGTAACTCTGGCTGGGTGCATTTTGCCACGCAATGCTACGAAGCGAAGTGTGTACTTTCTTTTTCTTAGTTTGTTTCTTTTCCTGCCAGCCAGATGTTAGGTAAGGAACGGGAGAGTAGAAAATGACACTACAAATTTGGACTTTGTAGAACAACTTAACTGTGGGACATCACTGCAAGGGAGAGGCAGCTGGTACAACAGTTGCATACACTCTTGTCCTACTCTAACTGCTGCTTTTTCCTTTCCTAGAGGGAGCAGGACTTGAAATATAAAAGCTGTCTATATTTGTGAACCTAGCTTGCACTTAGGATTGCTATGTGTCTGAGGTTTCCCTTGTCCTGGATTCTTATTTACTGTAGCTATCCGGTTTCTTTGTTCCTTTGTATGGATTGTTGGTAGACAGAGTTTACTATGTGGAAAACATTCCTGAGAATCCAGGCAATGGCGGTGCAATTCTGCTGGCCAAATGCATTTAACTGTGTAGAAGGACTGTGGAAATGATGAAGAGAACCTGGATTTTTCCTGAGGCAGAGCAAGACTGTATCAGTTCTCTCTTCCTTTTACTCTAGCCAACTTGATGACATCTGCGAAGCCTTCGGGTGGGAAAGTGACTTTCCCCAAGAAGAAGGCACTGAAACGTAAGGCACCTGGGAGTTATCCCTCTTCCATAGGAGCTGTGGAACTCCGGACTGCCTTGGATGCTGACATGATGGGACCTCCAGCCAAAAAAGCAGCCATGGTAAGGCCAGGGGCTAATGCAGAGATGGATCCCTTGTTAAATTTCTACCCTCCTCTAGGAGAAAAGGTGGAAAAGGCAAACGTTCTGCAGGCCTTCTGTTTCCTTTGAAATCCAGTAGCTGTCTACAGGATGCTTGTAGAACCCTTCTGTATTTATGAGCTGAATGGCACTCTTTAACCGGTACTCTGATGCTGTGATTTCTCTGGTGGGGGGGATTTTGTCCATGAATGCCATGTTCTTAAAAGACACAAGATCATGAGTAACCTCCAGGTGAATGTGAACTTTCTTCAGGAGCACCTTGGTTTTGTATTTTGGCCACGGCTCCGCAATGCCAGAGGAGAAGCAGTGTGGAGGAAAAAGCTATTAAGGAATCTTTTACCCATGTGTCATAAATACTGTTTTGCTGCTTTCTAGGGTGTTTCAGACGTGCCGGAGCACATCCCAGCCATCAGACTTGAAGAAAATGCCCAAAACAGGTGACAACCCTAACTTGTTCTTTTTCTTAATCAGTGTATATCCCCAGGGAAACATAAGTTCAGTCACATGTGGGGAAAAAAGGAGGGTTCTGAGATCATTAAAGCCCAAATCCATCAAAGGAATAAGTCACCTGAAACCACTTTCTAGCAGCTAGCAGGATTGCTTAATTAGGCTTTCTTTAAATGCCGCAAGTCAGCACAGCTTTCCAGTGACTTCTTGGGTTGTCTGAATACCTGAACGAGGAGGAGGTGAAGTTCTACTTCCTCGTGAGGTGATAGATGAGGAGTAGTGTCCTCTGCCTTTTGGTCCTCAAGAATGCCACCTCAACTCCAGGTGCCCTGGCTTCACAGATAAAGCCCCAGACTGAAAAATGTAGCTGGTAACACATCGGGCTCTAAATGTAGCCCTGGGTTGATTGATAACAATCCCTGTATAAGATTGAAGCATAGGAGGGCTTGCCTACAGTTTTAAGAGCCGGTTTGCAGAAAAGGGATTTCCCGTTAAGAAATGGCATATCCTGATTGTTCTTTCTTGCTCTCCCAAGACCTGAAGTGCGTCTTGGAAGCCCGGCAAGATTAGAGGAGCAGATGGAGACCTCGACCTCAGCTTCTTCCCAGCTAGAAGAGGCACGGACACGCCGGCTGAGTTCCACAGGGAACGCGCCCTTATCTGTGGATGACGATTTGGAGAAGCTACTTTGGGAAATCTCAGGAGGCAGACTGGAAGCCGAAATCGACTTAGACCTAGGGAAGGACGACGATGAGCTCCTCCTTGAACTCTCCGAGATGACTGACAGTTGAACTGCATAGTCCTATGGTATATTAAAAAAAAAACAAAAAAAAACCTGTTCTTCTTGTTGGATACCCCGAGGTGATCCTTTTTCTAACTGAGGCTTTGCAATGAGACTTAAAGCACAGTCTGAACTGGTAGAAATTGGCAGGATCTGCACTCAGTTGTCCTAAATTTTCCTGCTGCTCAGAGTTAAGGGCTTGTGCATCCGTTCTGTAACTATAGGTGGCTACCTTCGCTATTGAGAGGACAAAGCACTTCTTTTGGCGCAGAAAGATCTCCATTGGCACGCCATGGTGGCTGCAAATCGATCTTCTGGTGGAGCAATGCCCTGAAGGCTTAAACGTAAAGCTTCTTCCTTCTTCCCCCCTTGGCACAACTCGATGTTGGGCACATTGTGAAGCTTCGGTGTTCTGATTTCTCGGACAGTTGATAGCCAAATCCTGGAGTTACTATGTCAACTCTTGACTTTTACTCGTGTATGCCATTGTTTTGACTGTACCCGTGTCAGATGATGAAGCTGTAGGGGTGGGAGGGAGCAGAATCGTTATTCCAGTGTGTTGTGGACTGAGCTTGCTGCCAGGAGTGGGGGTGGGGGTCAGCCCACCCAGCCTTACTTTCAGTTATCAGGGATGATCAAATGGTGAAAAGCAGCAGCTCTGCCATGCGGCTCTGCTACCCCCACTCCCTTCTCTTGTGCTGTACCAAAGTTCCCCCAGGCTTTGGTTGGTGCTTTTTGCTGGTGTGAGGACTCCGGGGCGAGCAGTCGGGACTCTGCCGCAGTCATGGGGTCGATGAAGGGTTGTTTAAGTGCCTCTTGGTTTTCAAAATTGCTCCCCTGAGCTGCTGGCTCTGCTGCCTGCTACAGCAAATGTTCGGGTGCCATCAGCATCGCGCTTGGGCGTGGGCACTGACCCTGCGGAGGACAGAGCTGAGATTCGGGTGTATTGTGTACCCTGCCACCAGCCAGCATTTTTTTTCCCCTAGCAGATCAATTTTGAATTATTTTCCGACCTTTTCGCGGCACGGTAGGCTCTTCCCGCTATGATTTGTGAAGCTGTGGGGGCCCTCAGGCATTTGCTGCTGGTAGAGGAAAAGCGCTTGTCGAATTTGTTGTAAATACTTAATGTTTGGACAAAAACACGCTTCTGTGTGTGTGTGTGTGTGTGTGTGTGTGCTGTGACACCCCGGCCCCACCAGGGAAAACCTCCACTGACAAAACTGCTGCTGGAGCTCACGCAGGCCTTCATCGTGCCGAAGGACTTCACGGGGACTTCTGCCCTATTACCCCTTCACTTCAGGGCTAAGAGCATCTTTTGTGGATCCAAAGCCTTTTTCTCACCCTTTCTTTGCAGCTGAGAAGCATACAGGCATGGCACCAAGGCTCCTCTGTATAGACCACAGCCTTGTTCTTAAGCACCCAGCTTTCAGGACGTTTTCAGGACAAGAGAGCCTATAGTTGGGATCCAAAGCCGCCTTTATCACCTACACCCTCCGTTTTTGGACCCAGGCTCTCAGTTTTAGGGCCCAAAGCATTCTTTTTAGGCCCTGGAGTCACATATTAAGGCAGAAAGCCTCTTCCTTGGGCTCCAAAGCCTTGATTGAAAGGATAAACCCTCCTTTTGACAGGATTGTTCTTGCTTACACGTCAATCCTACAGAGCAGGCTGCCATTTCCAAGGGGCAATTCCCTATTTTTAGGGTCCACAATTTTATTATAAGATGCAACGCATCCTTCCTAGATGGGGTGTTAAAATATCAGGAGGGGAGGAGGCAAGAGGCAGTGAGGAGGAGGAGAGGGCGTGTCTTGTATCTCCAAGTCAGGCTTTGGAGCTGAAAGCTGGGCCTTTGGACTCTGCAGCTCAGGGTCTGGATCCTGAACTGCTGCTTTGTTTCCTCCATCTAGGTGTTTGGACCGAAAGAGGAGGATTTGGACCCTAAAATTCAGGCCTTGGCTCCCAGCATGAGGATTTGGGAAATTGGAATGGGGTGAGGCCTCTCAAAGAAGGCCTCAGCATCTAAGAAGGCCGCTTGTCAACTTGCAATGAACGTGTGGACCCTAAAAACAAGGATTTCTTCCTTGAAAATGGCAGCCTGGTCCTTAAGATTGTGGGTGTAAACAAGAAAAAGCAACTAAAAAGGACAGTTTCTCCTTTCAAACAAGGCTTTGGAGCCCAAGGAAGAGGCTTTCTGCCCTAATATGTGACGCTGAGGACTAAAACAAAAATGTTTTGGTCCCTAAAAAGGAGGGCCTGCGTCCAAAAACGGAGGGTGTAGGTGATAAAAAGCCTGTTGCATCCCCAGTGGCTGCACTGCGCTGTGGAGGGCGCCTTGTCCAAACCGAGGTGTCCCGTGTGGCCTGGTCACAGGCAGGCGGTGCAGCAGGCTGTCACCGTGACAGGGAGCGCGGCCCGCCCTGCTCTGTCTGGATCTTGAAGTGATGCTTTGCTCCCTCCGGATGGGTGTTTGGACCCGAAAAGGAGGCTTTGGAACCTAAAATTCAGGCCTCAGCTCCCAGCATAAGGATTTGGGAATTTGAAAGCAGGGGTGTTCCTCTCAAAGAAAGCCTCGCCATTTAAAAAGGCCGCTTTGCACCTTGCATTGAAAATGTGGACCCTAAAAATCGGGCATTGTGCCCTAAAAATGGCAGCCTGGTTAGTAAGAGTGTGGCTGGAAGCAAGGAAAATCTAGCTTTGGATCCAGAAGCAGGTGTCAGGGCCCTGACTAAGAGCACTTGGTCACTTTAAAGGAGCACCCAGTCTCTTAAATGGAAGGTTAAGGCAATCAGAAGAAGAGTTCAGATACCAAGTGGAGGTTGTGGACCCTGAACATAGGGATTTGGGGTGAAATAAGGAAGCATGGGGCCCTAATAATGAGGTTTGAGAAGGTTAAAATTTGAGGAGGGGAGGAGGCAAGAGGCAGTGAGGAGGAGGAGAGGGCGTGTCTTGTATCTCCAAGTCAGGCTTTGGAGCTGAAAGCTGGGCCTTTGGACTCTGCAGCTCAGGGTCTGGATCCTGAACTGCTGCTTTGTTTCCTCCATCTAGGTGTTTGGACCGAAAGAGGAGGCTTTGGACCCTAAAGTTCAGGCCTCAGCTCCCAGCATGAGGATTTGGGAATATGGAATGAGGGGTTTTCCTCTCAAACAAGGCCTCAGCATCTAAAAGGGCCGCTTTACACCTTACGATCAAAGTGTGGACCCTAGAAATTGGGCATGTTGCCCAAAAACGGGCAGCCTGGTCCGTAAGAGTGTGGCTGGAAGCAAGAAAAATCTGACATTGGATCCAGAAGCTAGGTTAAGGGGGAGGCCTGGCCATCTAAGAAGGTCGCGTTGCATCTTATAATAGAATTGTGGATCCTAAAAATAGGGAATTGTTCCTTGGAAATGGCAGCCTGGTCTCTAAGGTTGATGTGTAAGCAACAAAAAACCAGGAGAGGTTATCCTTTCAATCAAGGCTTTTGAGCCCAAGGAAGAGGCTTTTGCCCTACTATGTGAGGCCGGGGCCTAAAAATGTCAGACAGCACAGCCTGCCCTCCTCTGTCTAGATCCAAGAGCGATGCTTTGCTCCCTCCAGATGGGTGTTTGGACCCGAAAAGGAGGCTTTGGGCCCAAAGCCTCAGGCCTTGGATCTTCGAATGAACATTTTGAAACTAAAAATGAAAGAGGGTTCCTGTCAGCTAAGGTATTGCCCCCTATAAAGGCAGCTTTGCAGCCTACAATGAAACTGTGAGACACCAAAGTAAGGCATTGTGCACTAAAAATGATGGCGTGGGCTTGAAAAACTGAGGAGGTAAGCCATAAAAAGTCCCCTTTGGATCAGCATGGAGTTGCAGGGCCCTGAAAAGCAAGATTTGTTCACTAGAACGTAGAGCCTGGGGCTCAATTCTGAGGGGTTAGGAGATCAAAAGACGACTTTGGATCCCAAGTGGAGGTGCTGGACCCTGAAAAGAAGGCTGTGGCAGGCAAACAAGGAAACACGGGGGCCTACTAATGAAGATCCTTTGGATCCTAACCAAGGGGTGGTCCTCAAAGTAGTGAGGCTTTGGACTTTAAAACAGGTTTTGGACCATGCAGCCCAGAGGCTTTGAGGGACCAAAGAAGCCTTTTAGGATCCAACACCATTTTTCTCTTTCTTTTTTCCTCTTCTTTGTTTCGTTTATTTTTTTCTATTTATTTATTTATTTGATTTTTCAGACCCAAGGCCTCTGGTTCTGTGCTCAGAGCCTCTTCTTTGGGGCACAAAGCACTGGTTTTGGTTTCCCCCTGCTGGGGGAAACTGCTGTCTTCAGAAGAGCTGGCCTCTGGAGGGAAGGCACTTGGAGACTCTCCCCAGTGCTACAGCGCCTGGCTGTCCTCGTGCAGCCTGGCAGCATCCCAAAAGGACGCTCAGTGCTGGCCAGAGTCAGAGGGGGCAGATCCTTCCTCCGGGCAAATGGTGAAGTGGAGAAAGGCAGCACTCCAGCACACCCCTGCTGTCCCAACAGGGTGCTGGTTTTCCTCAGGTGGGCAGCCGAGTTCCAGCACGGCCGCTCTCTCCCTGCCCCTCCTCCAAGAGGCAGGGGGAGAAAATACGACAGACACATGGAGCTCGTGGTTTGAGATACAAAAAGTTTAATTAAAGGGAAAAGGGAGAGGGAGGAAAAAAATGAAGGGATGGGCAGGGCAGGAAGGGCAGGGCAGGGAAGGGAAGGGAAGGGAAGGGAAGAAAATGGGGGAGACCGCGCAAAAGGCCAGAGAGAGGGCAAAAGAGCGAGGCCCCCAGGCGTGGGGCGTGTGCGCAGAGCTGCGCTCCAGGGAGGGCTGCACAGTGCCCCCGGGGCTGGGGAGGCACAGCCTGCGTGTAGCTGAGGATGCTGCTGGCCAGCTCTGATGGCAACGAGGAGGAGGAGGAGGCCACTTTCCGCGCTGAGGGCGGGTGGCCCAGTGGAGCTGCGGCTGTGCCATCCCTGGCAGTGTCCCAGGCCGAAGCGGGGGTCTTGGAGCAGGCTCGCTGCTGGAGAGGCGCCGGCTGAAGCCCTGTTGTTCATGGGCTTCGGGAGCTGCTTCGGGCGTGCCCCCGGCACGCCGAAGGCCGGAGAAGTGGAGGGAACGTGCCCGGGGAGCGGGGCTGCGCCGCAGGCAGGAGGAGATGCCGGGAGCTTTCCAGCACGCTCAGCTGCCTGCCGGGGAAGAGCGTCGCCTCCTCCACGCCTTCTGCAGCCTGGAGCACAGCTGCCGAAAGCTGAAGCGCGAGCGTGGCCTTGGTGCTTGCAGGATCTGCACCGTCTGAATCGCCAGCGACGAGACCGACTCGCAGGGGTCGTTTGCCAAGCCTCGCAGGACTGAGAGAACAGAGAAGGAGAGGCGAGGTGACGGCCCTGTACCCGCAGAGCGCCCGGCTCCCCGCAGACATTGCCCCCAGCTCTCCGCACAGCCAGGAGGGAGCAGGGGACAGGCTCCTGCCATCCCCCTCCCTGGCTCACCTTGGCAGATGTCCTGGCTCTTGCTCTGGTGCTGATCCAGCAGGTGCCTCCCCACGAGCCCTGGGGACACACGGCCTGTCAGCGCCCCCGGCTGCTCCCCGGGGCGCAACACGAAGGCACAGGGACGGGGGACCCCAGGCTCGCGGCTCACCAGTGAACCTCACAGCCTCCCGCCGCAGGGGCTCCTGCAGGCTCTGCAGGTAGGGCAGGCTCTGGGCCAGGTACTCCTCTGCTGCGCTGCTCCTCCGGGCCAGCTGCAGAGGGAAGGGCGCGGGCTCAGCGCAGGGCGGCCCCGGCCCTGGCCCCGGCCCCGGGTGCAGAACTGTGCGTACCAGGCACTCGCTGATCTTCCAGCTCTGCAGCGTCTCGGCCAGGTGCGCCAGCTGCCTCCAGCGCAGGAAGCGCGCGACACCAAGGAGGGCTTCCCGGGAGGCCTGCAGAACAGCTGAGATGGCAGCAGAGCCTGGGCAGAAGACCCTGCTCCCCCCCCCGCAGCCCCTCCACAGGGAGGGGGCCTCAGTGGAGCCTAACGCTGCCAGCAGCTGCAGCACCCCTGGTACTCGGGGGCCCCCAAGGCAGGGCAGGGCAGGGCAGGGCAGTCAGCATCGCCCTCCCCCAAGGAGCAAAATGCCCACCTCGGCCACGCTCTCGTCCTGGTCGTGCAGGTGGAGGGACAGCGGGAGCAGGCTCCTGTGTGCCACCTGCTGCAGCTTCTCTTGGCTGCCCTCCACAAAGCCCAGCGTGTCGAGGAAGAGGCGAATAGAGAGAAGCCGCACCATACTTGAGTCCTGGGGAGGGTGAGAGGGGGACGTCGGTCCCGCTGGGGGCAAAGTCCCCGAGCCCCCAAAAGCGCTGCAAAACGAGCCTGCCCAAGGGCTCGCGGCGCCCAGGGCTGGGAAGCGGGCAGGGAGAGCCCCCAGCGGGCTGTCCCAGGGACGCAGCCATGGGGACTCAGCCTTACGTCGCCAAAGAGGGCTGGGAGCTTGCCGGCCAGCTCCAGAGCCGCGAGGCTGAGCGTCCTCCCCTCCAGGAGCCGCAGCATGGTGCTGAGCACGGGCAGAGCGACAGCGCGGGTGTCGCTGTCTGCAGCCTGCAGCTGCTCCGTGATGCTCGGCAGCAGGACGAGCGTTTGCCTCGCCTGTGTGAACAAAACACCTTCCTTTGGGGAAAGCAAGGACTGCCCCCTGGGCGAAAACACTCTCCCAGCCCGCCCAAGGCCCCTTCCCCTCCCCGCTGCCTGGCAAGGTGCCGAGCCACAAGAGCCCGGGGCCAGCCCAGCCCAAGCCGCGGCACTCGTGGCGTTGCCGGCTGCCCCCGCTCACCGTGGCCGGCCTCTCGGTGAGCCCCAGGATCGCCCTGAGCACCAGGCTCTGCATGCCCAGGCACGGGCTCCGCAGGTAGCTGGCAAAGAGGCTCACGACGCAGTCCAGCTCGTCGCCGAGCTCTGTGCACTCCAGCAGCTGAAAAGGACGTGGGGCGCAGTGCCGGCTCAGCAGCAAGAATGCCAGGGCAGGAATGCCAGGGCACGGCCAAGCCTGGCCCCGAGGCAGCAGGGCTTGTGCAGAGCCCCACGTGGGCTCGCTGCTCCTGCTGCCCCTGCTCACCTTGCTGAGGATGACCATGGCCACCGTCTGCCAGGAGGAGGCCTCCGTGCGGAGCAGCTCAACCAGCTGGTGGATGATGGTGGCGCGCAGGCTCCTGGGCAACTCCTTCATTTCCCTGGCAGGGAGAACGGCAAGCAGGCGCCGTCAGCCCCGAGCCGGGCGGGCCCAGCTCTCCTGGCTTTGCAGCGCTCTCTTTTGCCACCAGCCCAGCGGCCACGGGCACCCATGCTGTGGCAGCACTTCCTCCGAGAAGCCCCTGTCACCTCCAGGGCTGGGATGGTGCTGACGAGGGGCTCTCACCTGGCCACCACCTGCACGCCCCAGAGGTGGCTCTCGGCGCTGAGAAGCGCGGCCCAGCCGCCCTGCGCCTCGATGGCCAGCACCTGGCTCCCCAGGCCCACGCTGCGGAGCAGCGCTTTCAGGGCCTGCACCGTGGACCTGCAGGCAGAGAAGGGCCCGGGTCACGCCGGGAGCCCCAGCCCTGGGCTCCTCTGAGCAGCAGGGGCCGGGGATGTGGCACCTGACGGGAGTGAGCAGGTCCTGCCGGTGCTTCTCCCAGAAGACCTGCACCTCCTGCAGCTTCAGCTCCGTGGTGAAGGACACTTGGAAGAGGAGGGCCAGGAAGAGCTGGGGGAAAATGGCCTTCGCCTCCCCCCGGCTGGTAGGCAGCAGGAGGATCTCGTGGAGGGGCCTTGCTGCCTGCAGGAAGCACCCGGAGGCGGAGGCGTGGGCAGGGAGGGACAGAGGAGGACGCAGCCCCCCAGGCTGGTGCCCCAGGGTGCGGAGAAGGCTGGCAGGGGCCAGGGGAGGGGAGCGGGGCCCCTGCCCCTGCCCCTGCCCCTGCCCCTGCCCCTGCCCCTGCCCCTGCCCCTGCCCCTGCCCCTGCCCCTGCCCCTGCCCCTGCCCCTGCCCCTGCCCCTGCCCGACGGAGATGCAGACGGGCAAGCGAGGAACTCACGGCCAGGGCCAGGATGCGCGGGTGGTCCTTGGTGGAGGTGGATGTCTTGCAGCCAGACTGGTTCATGAGGATGCGGAGCAGCTCGCGCAGCACCCTCTCTGTGGCTGGGGGCTCAGACACCATCGCCCTCCACATGGTGACGGCGACGCTGCGGGACCCCCGGGCTGTCAGCAGGGCCGCCCCCGGCCCGGCTGACGGCTTTGGGGGTGTGCGAGAGGAGCCCTGCTGGGCCCCGTACCTGGTGCAGGTCAGCGAGCACTGCAGCAGGCTGGCAACCGTCTCCCTGGGGCGCTTGCTGGCCAGCAGCAGCAGGGCCCTGTCCAGGCTCTGAAGGGCCAGCGCGGCTCTGACGGACGGCAGGCTTCTGTAGATGGCCCACACGATGTGGAGCACCTGCCGGTGGGACACGGCTGAGACTGGGCCGGCACCAGGGCAGGAACAGAGCCCCGAGGAGCTCTGGAGGCTGGAGCCGTGGCCGTGGCCGGGGGTGCTGGCGGGCACCCACCTGTCCCGAATGGAAGTCGGTCTCTGCCGCCAGCACGTCCACCATGTGGGCAGCCAGCTCGGTGCTGTGGGGACTCGGGGCTCTCATGCTCTGCACGGCGGCGAGGAAGACGCCCAGGCGTTCCGAGGGCTGCAGGTACTTCATGAAGATCTGTGGGAGGAAGGGCAGCACGTCAGCCACCGCGAGGGCTGCGACGGCCCCGCTCAGCCCTGCTGCTCCCAGCGCCCCAGGAGAGCTGGGAGCAGGGGCTGGGCGACGGCTGGGGTGCGGCCGCGTGCGGGCCCCGTGGGGACCGGGCTTTGTCGGGGACAGCGCCGGTCCTCTTGCTGCCGTCGCAGGGCCGGGCTCTCCTCCGGGGCTCAGGGCTCAGGGCTCAGGGCTCGGGGCTGGCGCTTCTCACCATGAACATCCTGTTGCTGTTGCTGTCTTCGGAGAGCCGCAAGGACAGCCGAGCTCGCCAGCTCTGCCAGCCCTGCGGCTGCTCGGCATCCTGGTCGCACAGCCTTGTGCCTGGAGAAAAGCGGACACAGTGTCTGTCGGTGGGGGGGCCTGGGGAGCTGGCAGTGGCAGCCGGGGGCTCGGGCACAAGCCTCCCTGGCAGGAAGGGGCCATGCCAGAGCAGAGCCGGAGGCAGCGCGGCCAGGGAGGGCCCGGGCTCTCGCGCTCAGGGCAGGGGGAAGGGCTCGTCAGCCCGCGGCAAGGCAGCCGGGCTCGCTCGCTCGCTCGCTCGGGTCTCTCCTGCTGAGGAGAGGGGCCCAGGCGGCCTGGTGCTGGCCTGGCTGTGCCCGTGTCTGGAGGGACCCGGCCCGACGCGGCTCCGCTCACTTCTTTGCTGTGCGACGAAGAGGCAGAGGTGGCGCACAGCCTTGGCTGCCTCGTGGCTTTTTCCCTCGCTCTCGCAGGTGCAGCACAGGAGGAGGTACCCCACCAGCCTCCCCAGGAAGGCGAAGCGGTGCTTCTCGGGGTGATGATGCCTCAGCACTGTGGCTCCTGCAAAGCAGGAGCTGACCTGGGGAGAGAGGCAGCGCGGGAGCATGGCTGAGCGGGGCGGCAGGGCCCCAGCCCCAGCCCCGGCTCTGCGCAAGCCTGGAGCTGGGGAGAGCCGCGGCCGGGGAGCGAGGCCGGGGGCGCCGGGGCTGCCTGCAGCAGGAGCTCCCTACCTGGGGCAAGGAGCAGGTGTTGAGGAAGGCGGCCAGCCCGGCGATCCGCGCCATGGCCCTCTCCTCCACGGCCTCCGGCTGCTGCTGGGTGAAGGGCAGCAGGAGCTGGGGGGAGAAAAGCTGCTGGTGTGCCCGCAGCACGGGGCACTGCTCCTTGCCGTCATCCCCCCGCTGCGCTGGCCAGGCGGGTGGCCGTGTCCCCGTCCTGCTGAAGCCCAGCCTTTGCCCAGCCCCACCTTCAAGATGTTCTGCAGCTCCAGGAAGCCGCAGGCGCCGGCGCTGCTCACCAGCGCCTGCAGCAGGCTGTCCAGGGCTTCCACGGTCTGCAAAGAGGAGGACAGGGCTCGGGGCGCCCGAACACGGAGCAGTGGCATCCCCAGAGCCCAGCCCGTGCATACCCTGACGTAGAGAGACGTGTCCATGTCTGTCCCGTCCTCGTGGCCAGGGAGGTGGAAGACCCCGCGGAAGCAGGCGCGCAGGAGGCCGTTGGTCATGGCCGGCGGCAGCAGCCGCGCTGTGCTGCAAGGGGAGGGGGTCAGAGGTGTGGAACGCCCCCTGTGCGGCACCCTGTGCCCCACTCGGGGCCCCTGGCCGGGAGTGGCGGCCAAGCCCGCGCTGGCCCAGGTACCTCATGGCGGCGATGGCGAGCATGGCTTTCTGCCGCACCTCCGTGTCCAGGCGATCGCTGGGCTCCTCCTGCAGCAGCGCCTGCAGGGCACAGCGCGATGGATGGCACAGGGCAGCGTCCCCTGGCCAGCGAGCGGCTCCAGGGGCTGGCCTACAGCCTACAGGATGGCTGCCCCGTCCCAGACGGCTCCCGGTGCCCAGCACCCGGCCAGAGCGTGCTCCCCGCGGGGCAGGGCGTCCCCTCACCTCGATGCTCTGCGCCACCTCCAGCTGGCAGAAATACACCGCGTCCCACGTGCGCGGGTCCGCGACGGCGGCTTGGCAGGCGTCGCAGACGGAGGCCAGAAACCTCAGCTTCTGCGCCTCTCGCTGAGCCGCGGAGGGGAGAGACGAGCGAGCGGGTCAGGGGAGCCCAGCAGGGGCTGCCCGCAGGAGGCCAGCAGCCGCGGCACAAAAGCGAGCGGTACCTTGGGTCTGCGGCTGCAGCAAGCGCGGAGGAAGCTCAGGGCGTCCTCTTCCTCCTGATGCGCCACGGCCGAGGCAGAAGGGCCCACGCCTGAGCCAGAGGGCGCCTGCAGTGGCTGCACCTCAGTCTCCTCATAGGGCTGCGGCTGGGGCCTGGAGGCCGGGGAGGCCCCAGCCTCCTCCAGCCAGGCCGCTCGCGGGGAGCAGGGGGGTCTCCCTGACATCCTGCCGGGAGCGCTCAGGAGGGAATGTGGCTCCTGCTCCTGTGGCGGGGGAGGGATGCCACAAAGTGCCACCGCTGCCACCGGCCCCAGGCCCCCGCGGGTGGCCCCAGAGCCCTGCGGGGGTCCTGTCCCCAGGGGCCTGCAGACGCCAGCCCCTGTCCTGGAGGGAGGTCCCCCTGCCCGGGGCTGCCCCCAGCCCCACTGCCGAACCAGGCCCCTTGGGGCCGGCCCCGCTGCGCAGCCCTGGCAGCGCTGCCCCACCTGCTCCTCAGCCCTGGCTCCTGCGCTGGCTTTCTGGGGCAAGGTGCCCGCGCTTTGTGCCTTTGCTTCGCACCTGGAGCACCTGGGAGCACTCCAAGCCGTCGCTGCTGCACGGAACCAGGTCCGTTGTGGCTGTTGGGACGGGACCCGCCCCAGAGGCCCTGCTGCCGGTTCCGGAGACGCTGCCTGGGCCCTGCAGTGGGCAGACTAAATTAGAATAACATCGTGGACCCTAAACACGGGGAACTGTTCCTTGGAAGTGGCCGCCTGGTCCACGACATTGACATGGAAGCAAGAAAAAGCCACTAAAAAGGAGGGGTTATCCTTGTAAACAAGGCTTTGGAGCCCCAGGAAGAGGCTTTCTGCCCTAATATGTCACGCTGAGGTCTAAAAAGAATGCTTTGGGCCCTGAAAATGAGAGCCTGTGTCCAAAAACAGAGGGTGTAGGTGATAAAAAGGCGGATTTAGATCCCAAGTATAGGCTCTCTTAGTGATGAAAACGTCCTGAAAGCTGGGTGCTTAAGAACAAGGCTGTGGTCTATACAGAGGAGCCTTGGTGCCATGCCTGTATGCTTCTCAGCTGCAAAGAAAGGGTGAGAAAAAGGGTTTGGATCCGCAAAAGATGCTCTTAGCCCTGAAGAGAAGGGGTAATAGGGTGAAAATGAGACATTTAGCCCTAATGAGGAAGGCCCCAAGAAGGCGGCTCTGAATTCAAGAGGTGGGTGTCCAGGCCCTAATATTAAGGCTTTGGTCACCAAAGGGGAGACTCTGGGCCCCACAAAGGAGAAGGTAGGAATCAGCAGGGGACCAGCAGATCCCAAAGCAGGGTCTGGGCCCTGAAAATCAGGGTTTGGAGCCTGAGCATGAGACGTCAGCCATGAAGAATGAAGTTTTAGAGCCTAGCATGGGGGTCTCTGGACACTAAAATGGGGCTTTGAACCCAGAAAATGAGCCTTTGTACCCCAACCTGAGGCTTTGAGTCCCAAGGAGAAGGCTCTGGGTGCTAAAAAAGAGGCTTTGGGCTCTCAGGTTGAGCCTTTGGGATGTGACAGTCAGGCCTTGACTCAGCAAATGATGATCCTGGCACTGAAAAGGAGGGTTCGTTCTCTAAAAAGGGCTTTTGAGCCCAAGGAGGATGCTTTTTGCCCTAATATGTGATGCTGGGGCCTAAAAATCATGGACAGTGCGGCCCTCACTCCTCTGTCTGGATCCAAGAGTGATGCTTTGCTCCGTCCAGATGGGAATTTGAAAGCAGGGCTGTTCCTCTCAAAGAAAGCCTCGCCATCTAAAAGGGACGCTTTGCACATTCCAATGAAAGTGTGGACCCTAAAATTAGGCATTGTGCCCTAAAAGTGGCAGCCTGGTCCATGAGAGTGTGGCTGGAAGCAAGGAAAATCTTGTATCTCCAAGTCAGGCTTTGGAGCCAAAACCTGGGCATTTGGACTCTGCAGCTCAGGGTCTGGATCCTGAAGTGTTGTTTTGCACCCTCCATATACGTGTTTGGACCGAAAGAGGAGGCTTTGGACCCTAAAATTCAGGCCTCAGCTCCTAGCATGAGGATTTGGGGATATGGAATGAGGGGTTTTCCTCTCAAATAAGGCCTCGGCATCTAAAAGGGCCGCTTTGCACCTTATGATCAAAGTGTGGACCCTAGAAATCGGGCATTGTTATAAGTTGCCCCCTTAATTAATTTTCAGAGAGCATTGCATTAAGAATAGAAAGGAATTCATTGAGTAAGGACCAGCAAGCAAAACAGCACTGGGCAGCCAGGGAGTCTCGGCTCCGTCATCGGCGCGCACCTCACCCCCGCCAGGGTCCCTTTTTATATCTCGGTAATTCCGGGATTACGCAGCACATCCTGGTATATTCTGCGACTGCGCGCACTGTTGCTAGGGGGTTGTCTCTGTCCCTCTGGTGGTCGTGAAGATGAAGGCTGTAGTCTTCCTCGGCATTGTGGTTCAACTTCTTTTTTTTAGATTTGGTCATGTTGGCCCAGCGTGAGACAGGAAGGCAGGATGTTGAGACACTAGGTTAGCAACTTATCAGGAGATGGTTACAGGAGATGGTACAGCAGTGTCTTTGAAGAAAAGAGGCAACTGAGATGCAGAAGGAGAGAAGGGGAGGGGGCTCTCTTTTTTGTTACATTAAGCAAAAGAATTTTCATAGTGTCCAGCCAAGTATTATACAGCTCCTTACTTGAGCAGGGAGCCTTCGCAATTCCTGCTCCTCAAACGGAACTCCTTGTTTTTATAATACAAAAGACAATGAACAAACATTTATTGTGTATTACACTGGGTACCTAAGAAACAGAGGTGTCCTGAGATAACATTGATAAGCTCAAAAAAAAGGAACTGTACAGACAACATATAGTCCAGAAAGGTGAAAAATAGTCTGGAAAAAGGGGAAAAAGTCCAGAGAAAGTATGGAATTATCAACTGTTGTTGGCTGTTCTATCTGGACGAAAAGACAGTCTGGGAAAATTAAAAGTTGCTCTGAGAGAATGGAAAAAAGTGTCATTGTCTATTGACTGTCCTGGGTGAAAAACAGAAATTATTTAGAACTATAGGCTGCTCCAGACAGTTGTGGCCTACACCCTTCTATGTCTCTGCGATACAAAAATGACTTTTTTTTTTTTTAATTTTTATTTTTTTCCCACAAATGGAGCCTCCTCTTGGGAGAAGTTCCCCGGAATGAACTTTTCTACAGGATCTCCTAGTTGAGTTATTGCACCCTCAGCGGGGATGCCAGGCTGACTGCAGACCCCACGATGCGATTCAACTTCGGAGAGAGACTCTGTCCATTGCCCACCGCAGGGCCCCCCTTCCCGGAGTGCTTTCAAAGCCCCACTTCTGGGAGCCGTTCAGTGGGCACCGTGCTGCTGCTATTTTAATGATACTCGTATAGAGGCGAGCATTTAATTACTCACCCCCAAGCTTATTTGCTGCTTCACTAGGGATTAGTTCTCAGCAGCATGTGGTATCAAAACACAAATACACAGTGCTGCGATTGAGGGCTGCTATTACCGATCGCTGCTGCTGCGCCGATGGCTATGGACCTGCCTTTCTGCTAGGAATTTTGGAATAACTCGGTCTCGCTTAGGAAGGACAGCCTTTATTAGCGGTGCCCAGAGGCGACCCGCAGCAAACAAAGCCTCTCCCCTGCTCCCACTGCTCCCCCCGGGCTCCCCCGGGCGGGACCCTCCCGTCGCCTCACACTCGGGCTCCGACGGCCCCGGGGACGCGGGGCTGCGGGCGGCCTCCTGCCGGGCCGGGAGCAGCCCCGAGGGGCCCGGAGCAGCCCCGGGACAGCCCCGGGGAGCGGCGGGCCCAGGCCGCGGCCCTGCCCGGCGCCTCCGCCCGTCTCCCGGCAACGCGCCCGCCCGCCCGCCATGGCCCTCGCGGCTCGCCGTAGCGCGGCGGCGGCGGCACGGCCGGGCCGGCGGTGAGTGCGGGGCCGCCGGGCCTGGGCCCCGCTACCGGCAGCTGCCCCCGGCGGTGCGGCACCGGCTGCGCCCCCCCCGGAGGGGGACGGAGCTGGGGAGGGAGCGGGGGGCGCAGCGGGGCTCGGGGCCGGGGGGCGGGTGCGGGGCTGCCCCGCGGCGCCTCCCGTGGGAGCCGGCCGGCCCGGGCCGCTCCTTGTGCCCGGGCTGTGAGCCGGGCGGCCCGGCTGGGGCCGGCGCTGTGTCTGTGCGCTGAAACTCTGCCATCGGGGAGCAGAGGGGCTGCTGTGCATCCCCTCCGGCCCCTCGGGGCAGTCACTTGGTCAGTCCCGCTCGGCCAGTCACTGGGCAAGCTGCCGGGCTTTCCTCGTCCCGCCTCGTTTTGTGCCCTGTACGAGGCGGGCACCAACTGTTTGATTCCCCCGGTCGCTGCTCCCCTTGTGTCTTTCGGTGCTTTGTGCCACAAAGCCTGATGAATGTGCCTCCCGGTGACGGTCAGCTGCGTGGGTTATCAGAAGCAGGAGAGGGCAGTAATTGTCAGCTGGGCAGAACAGCGGCTTGGATGAATTCTCCTTGTCCTGGCACATGGCAGTGGGCTCTGAGTTCTGCCCGTGCCTTTCGCTGTCATGGGGTCTGTGTGGTGGGGCTGGAGCACGGCTTAACGCTGTGTCTGCGGGGCTGATCCGTCTGCTTGGGAAGCTGTTGGGTCATTGGGCAGGTGGGACAGGTGAGAGCAGGGCTGGCAGCTGGCTTTGGGCTCTTGTGTGGCCTTGCCGTTAGCACAAGGACTTGGCTTCGGCTTATCCGGGTTGTTCAGGCCAGGCTCGTGAGCCTGCAAGAAAGGGAGAAGTTTAACGGCAGCGTCCTCCCCAGCAGGTTTGGGTCTAGGCGTCTGCCTGTCTTATGTCTGCTCTGGCACCGGTGCTTGTGAAGAATGACATCGCGAGGTGCTGGGCCTGCTCTCTCGAGGAAGAACTACAGGCTGAGCACTGAGCCGGAGAAGTCCAAGGTCGCAGGTACGGGCTGGACACGCCTCGCACAAGCAGGACTGCTGTGGAACGGGGCGAGCGCCCCTCGTCTCCCTTGAGATCGCCGGCCTGCCAGTGGCAGTGGCCGTGCTGAGAGAGGCGTGGTGGGGCAGAAAGCGAGCGAGTCCCTGAGCAGAGGCGAGATTTTGGGAGGGCAGAATGAGGGACTCCAGCAGAAACTCGTGTCGCGGTGCTGGAGGATGTGGTGCTGCCTGTCTTTGTCCCATCGGACTCTGGGAGTTCCCCTTGCAGGGCAGACGGCCTCTCGGGTTCTCGGATTAATGCTTTCCTCGGCAATGATGATACTGCCGGGCAGTCATTGGCTCTGGCACCGGCCACCCCAGCACAGTCCGGCTTGTGAGACCGCAAGGCTGGTATTTGAGGGCTGCGTGGCACCCACAGCTTTTCTTGTTTTCTTGTAGTTATCAATGTTTTGCTTGTACCTGAAATGAATGGTTTGAGTGTACCTCCTGACTCCTTGAGCTTAACTTTTCTCTCCTTTTTCACAAGGGATAGTGAACAGCAGGCTGCTGAATGACTACCTGCATCGCGTCTTTACCAGTGCTGATGGGAACCAGCCCGCAGCTGCGTACAGGTACTGGACTTCTCATTCACCAGATGGCAAGCAATGCCCTACCAGTCCCCAGAAATGCCACACTGCGGTGCAAGGAAAGATCTTTTAGTGCCACGCAGTGATCTTTCTTAAAAGCATATCAGCACCGTGGTAGAGGAATGACTGCAGGCTCTTGTCCTTTAATGGCTTTTTTAAACTGAAGGGCTTGACAGGAAGAATGCTTCAGAAAGTTCTGCATGCACAACCCCGCTTACAAGATCACTAAGCAGTAGTTCTGAAGTAGGTGGGCAAGTAGGTGTTCGTCTTATTGTTCCTGTTCTCCCTCTGGTTGTAAAGCAGTGCAGGATGCACAGGTTTTACGCGCAGTAATGCAAGCAAGGTCATCAGTGCCCTGTAAACTAAATGCAAGGTTGTTACTGATAGATGGGAGACTGTACGTTTCTCAGGCTGAGGAACTGTTGGTGCTTTCCTCATTAGGAGCCTCCAAAGGAATGGAAACAGAGTTGCTGTGCAGTGTCTGTTTTCTTCTGCTTGTTTTCAGATCTCCTTCACCTTGTAGCCCACCAACTCATAGCTTTGGATGAGAAACACTTCCTTTGCATTTAGCTCCTTTGCCAGAGGCAAGTCAGAGGAGCTCAGGGCAGGTACAGGTGTTGCAGAGTGAGGCAGGTGTGAAGCTGCTGCTGGCTGGCGGTGCTGCAGAGTGGCTGGGCTCACATTCCACGGGCTATATTTAGTGATGCCAGCTCAGATGTGAGCTCAGAGCTTCTAAAAATAGCTCTTGGCCCTCTATACACTTAGTGAGCTAAGGCTATTGTGGGGGGAGGCAAAGTGGGTTATGTTATTTTGCCAGAAGCTCTCCTGTCAGTGTGCCTTGGAATATTCCATCTGCTCAGGCGTTTTGGTTTTCTGTACTTCTAATTTCTTTGCCTGGTGATGAACGACTTGAAAGCTTAGAACTGGCAGTTTGTTTGCCTGGTCTCTGTTTTTTAGCTTCCTTCCACCCTTCTCCCTGGACTTGGCTATTTGGTAGAAAGCCCAGTAGCAGTCAAATAGGTCTTGAAAATACCATTTGCCACATGAGAGCAACTGTTATGGTATGGTATGTTGTCTTTGGACATTTCTGTTCCTCCGTGGAGCTCATAGCAGACCTCTCCGTAGCTGTCTCATGCTTTTCTGGCCTCTCTCCAGATCTTCTCCATGCTAGCTGCTGATGAAGCTGCTTTGCTGAAGCCACTCTCTGTCATGCCAACCAAAGCTGCTTCTTCATTTCCACTTCTGTGCATCTTCACATCCATCAGATTTTTCAAAATGTCTCTTACCACAGTCTTAGGGAGGTCCTACATGTAAATCCTAGTCCCAGGGAAGTGAGAAGGTTGTTCCACAGAAGATTTGGGAAATGGGAACAGGGACAGGAATAACCAGTGACTCTCACAGAAAAGGGAAATTCTGTTGGTCCCAAAAAGACCTTCAGTATGACTAATGTTGTTCTGTGCAACCTTGAGAGGCTTTGAAAGGGAAAGAGCATGAAATGGCAAAGTGCTGCTGTTACGAAGCTATTTAGAGCAATGTAAACATAGGGTGGTTGTGAGACAGTGACTAGATAGTGAAGTCATTGAAAGTCGCTGTAGGGAAATGCAAAGGGATGTAGTGAAAGGGGAACAGCCCCACCTTTGAGCATAAAATGATGGGTCATTAGCTGACTTCTGCACGTGAGTGAGACTGGGTAGGGAATAAAACAAGAAGAAAGTCAGAAAAAGCTAATAGGAAGCAAGGGGTTGTTAACAAAAGGATGAAAGATAAGGAAAACTATTATGTCACTGAATGAATTAGTGCTTCATGCTCTTTTTGATCAACATGTGGTTCCAAAAAGGGTATCCTGGAACTGCAGAAGTTTTGAGGAAGGCTAAGAGCAACAGCCAGAAGTCGAATGGCTCCTGTATGATGAACTGCTAAGTAAGCTAGCCTTGAAATGAAAGAACTGGGGGAGGCTGCTGTGAGGAAGGTATCTAAAGCGGTAGCCTGGAGTGAGGGGGTGTGAGATGTCTAGTCAGTACAAAAGGTTTGAAGACACCATGGTTTCTGCTGTTGTCAGAGGGAGGATGCTGGGCTAGCCTGACCTTTGTTTGAACTGCTTCGTCCGCTGGTACAGTCTTCTGTTTTGCTTTGTATTATGAAGTACTTGGGAAAAGAACTAATCCTGACTTAGGCTGCATCCGTATGATGCTGACCGCAGCAGTCCCAGTCTGTAGGCACTGATAATGCATGCTGGCAAGATCCTCTTGAGCAGACTGAAGTCTTTAAGATCCTTTGTTAACTACTTTGCTTGTTCGTGCTGTGTTTGGTCCTTGGTTCATTCACGGCACCAACATGCTGGTCAGCAAATTCCTCAGATTCGTGGCAAGAAACAGATCAACAGAACTTCCTGGTTCACTGTCTGGACTGAAAGCCTTTCAAACCTGAAGACAGAGTTTTCTGAAGAGCTTCTGTGTGTGTTGATTCCCTAGAAAGCACCTGACGTTCCAGAACCTACAGGAACACCTGGACCGGTTGCTAGCAGAGGAGAATGGCCCTGAAGACAGTCGAGGTAGGAGACACAACGTGTCTGTGCAATTTGTGCTTCTGCTTGTGCTGCTTAATTGGGAGAACAAGTTGTGCCATGCAAAACAGTTCCTTGCGTAAGCGTTCTTCTGCCCTCCTGTGCTCTAATTTATTGTCCCTTTAAATCCTGCCTGGCTTCAGTTCTGTGACGTGTTGGCCAAACATTTGGCTCAGAGTTTAGTTTGGCCTTTGAACTCTGCCAAAGTAAAATTTTCAGGTGACGTGGAAGGTTTTACATATCACCTGACTGCTGCATAGCTCAGACCTTGAGTGTTGCTGTGCAAGCTTCTTTTTAAATCGCGGGTGTCTTCTTTCCTGAAGTTCTCATGGGCTAACATGGATAACGCTGTTTGAGTCTGCTGCTGCTGCAGCAGAATTGAAGTGTTGTGGTAGTCTTGCAGGTGGCACTCACTGGGTGTGCTGCTAAAACCTAACAGGTTTTCTGCAATTCTTGTTTCAGATCAGGGAGCAGAGGGCCGGCTCGGTCCCTCTACTGTAGTGTTGGACCACACGAGCGGTTTTGAGGGGCTCCTGCTGGTTGATGATGACTTACTTGGGGTGAGTGTGATGCTGGCTGCAGCAGGAAATGGGTTTGTGAGACCAAAAGCACTCAGTTTGTTCTTCATGGCAGATCCCTGTCACTGGCTGTATGGTATGTTTTTGAATGGAGTCTGCCCAGAAAGCTGAGGGATCCTGGAGGAAATACATGAACTCTCCTGAGAAAAGGTCTAGCGGTACCCCTAAGACACAGCAAGCTCTGAGTGGAGCTGTGAGGAAGGGGAAGTGTTTTCTGGCCCAGGGGCTCACTGAAGAGCTTGGCTAAGCAGAGTTGGTGACAGCAGCCAGCTTTCCTGTCCCTCCCTCCAGTGACTACCTCTTCCTTCCTTCCTTCTAGTCTTCTGTAACAGTGGTGAGAGGCTGAGGCTGAAGCCAGGCCTTGCTGCTGCACTGGCTGCTTCCTTTCTCCTTTGTTTCCATTAGCTCCCTTCTGTTTCCTTAGCTGATGTTCCTTGGACAGAAAATCAGCTGTAAGAATCCACTGGAACTGAATCCTTTCCTCCTTCAGTCATTTCTCCACTCCTTTCATACTGGCACTGAGCACACACAACCCTTGCTCCTGGGCTCGTTCCCTCTTTCCTCGGTGTAGCCGGGGGCTGCCCCTTGTCTCCGCTTGCTGTTTGTCTAGGATTCAGATGTCTTTCCTACATAAAGGCCACCTTTGTATGCCTGGCACAATTCACTGGAAACCACGTGTCCCTTGTACTGCTGCCGTGCTGCATGTGTCCCTGGGGTTTGTCAAGTCCAGATGAGCTGTGGGGAGGATGCTGGATGGTTCCCTTGGGCCTGTTGGCTCTGGGTACAGCTGCAGGGATGGGGAATATGTCACGTCTCTTCCCCACACTATGATCCATGAGTAGTTCTTCATCACACTCTGGTTTTCAGGCCTTTTTGCCTAACTTTAAAATCTCTTTTGTTTGTTGGTCCAGGTGATTGGCCACAGTAACTTTGGCTCGATCAGGGCCACGACGTGCGTGTATAAAGGTAAGCAGATAAGTGGGTGATGCTTGGAGAAAGGTCCCAGCAAGAGTGTGTGGAGGGTTGCACAGCTAGGTAGCTCAGGAAATTTTGAATATGTTGCTGTTCTAGATCTTGAGCACTGTCTTCCCCGGTTCATCCACTGGCTTCTCCAGGAAGTCAGGATGGAGGATTGCGTGGTACCCTAGTGAAGAATTGGGAGGGAAATGCCAGGGATGTTGCAGAGGTCCTCTGAGTGTCCAGATTCTCTTCTGTGGGAGCAGTATCAGGTTTTGCTTCTCTAACAATGGGTCAAGCAGCATGGACTTACTGTGTGTGTTATCATTTTCTTTCAGGGAAATGGATTTACGAGGTGCTCATCTCTTCCCAGGGGCTCATGCAGATTGGCTGGTGTACTCTCAACTGCAGATTTAATCAGGAGGTACTGTAACTGCTGCACCCACCTGCTCTGTTACTCCACCACATTTTAGGTCAGCATGGAGCATTGCACTGGTGCTGAGGTCATTAGAAATGCCAAATCTGTGGTTAACAGATCTTTTCTCAACTCTCCTTCTGTCCTCTGTTCCCGGAGTGGTGTGTAGAGCGAAAGGCTTGTGCACTGGCTGTGTTGCCTCTGCATGGATGTGTTGCTGTTCAGCTGGCAGGTTCTCCAGAGCGTGCATGGCTCTGCCGTGCTGGCTGCTGTCTCTCAGGAAGGCCCGCAGCAGCCAGTACTACAGATCTTTTTCGCCCAGGGGAGGCAGGCCCAGGCCAGCTCTCGTCAGGCGCTGGGTGGGATGCTTGATGCTAGGAAGGTGTGCCAGCTGTGGAGTTTCACTAACCTGCCACTCCACACTGCATGAGAGGGGAGGTGACAGGCATCCTGAGGGGCTGTTTTGGCAGTGTCATGTAGCAGTACCCTTCTTCTGACCCCAAAGTCACATATAATATATGTCCGAACCAAAGATCACACAGGTCATTGGATTCACTCTGTCCAGGCAGAGCATGTGTGCTGTCAGCTGCTCTCCCTGTCTGCCAGTCTCCCCCTTGAAGCTGCTCTTGCAAGGAAGGGGATCCTCTCTGCTTGGTCTGGTCTGAATCTCTTTTGTACTTGGTGCAGGAAGGAGTTGGAGATACACCAGATTCATATGCATATGACGGCAACAGGGTGCGCAAATGGAACGTGACCACTACCAACTATGGCAAGGTGAGTACTGTCCTCCCAGGAAGGCAGAGAAGCAGACATCTCCTTCTGCTCCCTGGCTTCTTATGGGCTCTGTGAAATGCCCTTGGGCTGTGCTCCCTGCTTCAGTGTGCTCTTGGGAAGGCTTTGTGCCAGCACTGATTGGTACTTGGGAGGTGCTGGGCGTGCCACGTAGGTGCTTTCTTTTAGCAGCCCCAGCAGACTGATCTCCAGCATAGTGATGCTGGTGGTGTCTGGAAGGCTCTGGTTCTTTGTAGCCCATCAGAGGATGAAGCAGTGTTGGCATAAGTCTGATCCCATGCACATCCCTAGTGCTGGAAGGGGAAAAAGATCCTAGCCAGAAGCTTATGAGCGGCTTCCAGCAGTGTCTGAAAATGCCACGTGAGCTGCTGTCAGAAGGAGCTGTCTCTCCTGCAACCCTGAATCACAAGGGATTGATTGGGTTAAAGTCTGTCTTCTGGTGTGAGAACACCCTGGATATATGTCTAACATCTTTCTTCTCCTTCTACTGCAGTCTTGGGCGGCAGGAGACATCGTCAGCTGTCTGATAGACCTCGATGAGGGCACCATTGCTTTCTGCCTGTAAGCATCTTCGTACCGTTCCTTGTTTTGCAGGTGGCTGTGTGTCGTATACGTGCTTTGGCACTGCTCAGCAGGTTGCTGAGTCCTTTCTACCCTCTCTCCTTTAAGTTCCTCAGCAGTTCCAGCCTCTGCTTCTCTGCTTTGTGTTCAGAAGCCATCTAAATGGACTTCTGAGCCTCCAAAGTTCAGGTGGGAGCAGCTGGCAAGAAGGTGCCCAAGCACCTCCTAAGTCTATATGAAGTTTCCTAGGATTTTGGAAGGGAAGGCATGTGCTGTGATGCTTCATACCACAGCTGGCTGAGCCCCACTGACTGCTTTTGTGGCCAGTGTAGACCCTGCCTGCTCTAGACTCACAGGGAGACGGCTTCTGCTGTCTTTCAGGAATAGACTGAGACCATTCTCCTTTTCTTTCCACCAACATCAAATGGATGAGGCCAAAAATGTCACGTGCCAGTCAGATATCTAGTAAGGATTTAGGTTGCCCTTGGTGCTGAGTGGGGCTTTTTGTATTGTGCAGACTCTAATGCCTCCCCATGCTGTTATATGAAAATGGGAATTCTGCTGTGCTTCCCAGGGCACATGCTCAGCAAAACTGTGGGGTTTGCATGTCTGCCAAGCAAGGACTGATGTGTCCATGTTGGCAGGGCTCTGGGAGGGGAATGCCGATACCTGGGTTGTCCAGCTGACCACAAAAACCTACTGTGGCTCAAGTTTTGTTGGTTTTTCTTCTTTCAGGAATGGCATATCTCTGGGAACTGCTTTTGATAACATCACAAGAGGTGCTGGAATGGCATACTTCCCTGCTATCAGTCTCTCGTTCAAAGAGTCTGTTGCTTTTAACTTTGGAAGCCGTCCACTTCGATATCCTTTGGGTGTGGGAAGAGGATGTCTAAAGGGAGATGAACCTGTCCTGAGACCACCCTTTGAGGCTATAGAATATACGTACCTGAGTGCAGTTCACTTTTTCTTGGTGCTTTTGCTCAGAGCAGAATCAAGGAGAGAAGCAGCCATCTCTCAGTGCACAACTGCAAGGCACGCAGTCACCTTTTCTGGTGCCAGCAATTGCTGAAATGAGGTTTGCTTTGAGCTCTCATTCAGTAGCTCATGCTGCAGCTGCGTGATGCCGGATCCCAGGCACTCAGCTCCTGCAAAGGTCTCACTCTCCAGGTCTGGAAACCCTCATGCATTTGTGCTTCTGAGCCTGTTGGCTTCGGGTCTGTTCCACCTCTCAGCCATGCAGGACCTCTGACGTGGTAGGAGCATTGCCTGCAGTGTCTGTGCAGAAGCTGAGACCTGCAGCCCTTGTCAGAGCAGTCCTGGACGTGCCTGTTGACAACTGTCATGGAGGCTCCTGGTGGTCTTTCTGATGAGGACACAGCATTTAGGGAAATCCTTGGTGGTTGCAGTATGGGCAAATTGGGGAAAAGATCCTGTGGCTTATCATCTATTTATTTCATTTGAACTGTGACTAAGGCATGCATGGATATAAAGTAAAATAGAGAGACACTATTTTCTTTGCACAAACAAAAGAAGTCCTGAAAGGATCAGATTGCACCTTAACACTTGCCTACGTATCCAGTGGAAGGCTACCACCCCTTGCAAGACCCTCCTGTCGCAGACCTCGTGAAGGCTCGCAGGCTTTTAGGCTACCTGAAGAACGTGATCCATATCGGGATCGATGTGACGGTAGGCTAAGGTTCCTGAGCAGGTCTGTGGGGCCAGGAAACATGGTTCTGCACTCCTTTGTACCTGCTGGTAGCACAGATGTTTCCATACACCTATGAGTCTAAACACCTGCTTGCTTTTGCATGGGGCATGCACATCTCTGGACTTGTAGAGTGGGATTCCTAATAGTTCCACCCTGAGGCTAAAGTTAAATCGTATTGGGCTTTGTTCTCAGTCCTAAGAAGTTTTCTTCCAAGGGGTGATGTTTGTTGGGGTCAGAACTGATGGATGTGATATTGCAGCCTTGAAAGAAACTTGTTCATATCCCACGCGTTTTCCTGATGTCCTGGTGCCACAATGCAGTCAAGTTCTCAAGGCAGGTTTTCTTCGAGAACTGTTCTGGCTATACCAGTGTTCACTAGAAAACATTTTTTCCTCTAGGGTAAGAGATGATCTGTTTCTGCACACAGGACAGGGAATGCCCTCTGCTCTGATCTCAGCTTGCCTGGAGGCCTGGCTTACTAGTTGAGGTCTTCTGCAGGGATTCCCATTTACAAGTAGTCACACTCACTCAAACCATGTTCTGGAAAAACAGATTGTCAGGCTGCGTGTACATTACTGATCTGAACTACACCCCTCCAGAGGCATGGTCCCAGATGCCTTGCCACCCTCATTTGCCACATTCAAGCTTTCTAGCCCAATGAGGTGTGGGGTAGCAAACAGTGGCTACTCCAGGCCCCCAGTTCATTGAGTCATTGGTGCAGGGTGGACTGGGCTAGCTCCAAGCTGTGTGTTTTTCTGGGTTTGGCATTGCAGGAGGGGAAGCTGGTGGAGAAGGACACATCCATGTGGCAGTTGCAGGGAGAACCCACAGTGTTGATCACATTAGCCCACATCTTCAATTATTTCTCCCCTCTCATGGTGAGTTCTGACTGCTCATTGCAAGTTTCTATAGGTACCTGGTGCTTGCAAGGGGTGGTGAATTGGGCCCTGGCCTTTGCTGGGGAATGACTCTGCCCTGGAGGGCTGTTGACCTGCCTGTCTGTCTGCAGTGCAAGGTGTACCTGGTGGAAGATGTGCTCATGACCTTCCTGTTGAGCATCCTGGAGCGAGGAGGGGCAGTGGAGGCCCATCCCCTTATTCAGCAGCTGCTGGATCTGATGTGGCTTCTCATGGAGGTGAGTTGCTAGGGCATTGGTTCATCCCCAGGGAGGCCATTGGAGGTGCTGAGCACAGGAAACTTCACCCAAAAATACCGGTAGTGATCAGCTTCTTTCCCTTTCTGGTGATCAGATTCCTGTTTTTGCAGTAGGCCATCGCTTCCCTGAGGTTGTCTGGCTCACCAAATGAAGCCAAATGCCCCAGTGGGGCTGCTGAGTTTGTAGAAGAGACAGCTCTTACCCTGTGAGCTGGCTGCTGGTGGGGCTCAACAGAGCAGCTCCTCCATCATCACATTTACACCAGAGTAACTTGTCTTTCCTTTCGGGGTTGGTGCTGTCAACACTGTGTGTTGGGTAGGTTTGGGGGACGTGGGTGTGGGTGACTTACCCCAGCCAAATGGGACCTGGGACTTTGGCTTCTTGTAGACATCTGCTGGGTTGGCTTTACTAGTTCAGCTGCTTCTCTCCCTGCAGCAAAGTCATGGCACCAGCCACTGCTCAGACTCCCCTGCTGAGTCAGGGGAACAGACGCTCTGGGTTCCAAGCACCTATGTTTTCAGTGCAGAAGTGAATGCTGCATCCTTCCAAAGCCATACTCGGAGACCTGTTGCTGCTCCTGACACCTTGCTGTTGCTGTTCAACGTGTTTCTTATTTTCTCAGGAGTATGAAGTGCACGAGTGCCTCAAGCAGCTGCTGATGTCACTGCTGCGGGCTTACAGGTTTTCTCCCATCATCCCAGACCTGGGTTTGCAGGTAAGTTGTACTTCTCGACCCCCAGGAATTTGTGACTAGGCGGCTTCTATTATGTCCCCTTGTCCAGGGGTACCTGATGTTTTGGATAATCTGCAGTTGTTTGATTTAGAGATGACAATTCTGTCCCATTGTACCTCTTAGAGAGTTGTGTCCTCTTCTGTAGATGGAGTCAGTTTCGTTTCTTCTGTTTCTGTAGATTCACTACCTCCGGCTCACCATTGCAGTCTTGAAGCACGAGAAATCCAGGAAATATCTACTCAGCAATGTTCTGTATCCTTTGTGCCTCCTCTAGCATTCATCTTCCCTGTCCTCAATAACACAGCCAAGGAGACTGCAGGGATCTGCAGGTCCTGAGAGGCAGAAGCCACTCCATCTTTGGGAGTTCATTTCTGATTGCTCAGGTCTCCTCTGTCTGCCTGACACCATTCTCTGCAAAGTTCTGCTTTGAGGAGGGGGAAACAGTGCCACGAGGGAAGGTCACATCCATATCACTAACACACAGGACTTTATTTCTACCTGACCAACCTCTCTGGTGTCTGTAGAGCAAAATCAACCTTCTGAGCAGTCCAGCTGCCATTGTAGCATTTGGGCAGCCTCTGCGATAACTGCATGGGGCTTCTCCCAGGAGAAGGGGGCTCTGGATTTTGTGGAGCTTTGAGTGGTTGTTGGAGAGGGGTCTCTCACTATGGCTCAGGGAACGCGCCCTGCCCCTTCTCTGATGTAGCTGCTGTGCTTGCTTTAACGTTGCCGCAGCTTTGATGTGCTCCGCTCGGTCGTGTTCTTCTACATCAAGAGCCCGCTTCGCGTGGAGGAGGCTGGTTTGCAAGAGCTCATTCCCACCACGTGGTGGCCAAACCGCTTCACCAAGGAGGTGAGTAAAAGGAGACTGAAAGGAATTTGGTGGCCTGCTGTACCCATCATTTGCTGGCCCCGTGTTTCCAACTGTGTTAACGTTGGTGGTTTAGGCATGCTGCTAGGTGCTGTCATGCACTGGTACATTGTCTCAGTGAGCTTCTGTTCCTCCTTTGACAAGACACTTTTCCTTGTGCAGTGCTCTCTTCTTAATCAGGGTCTGTCCCCCAACCAGGGCAAGGAGAGTAAGGATGTGAAGGAGGAGAGTGCTGAGGAAAGGCTGAGGCGGCGGGCGTATGAAAGAGGCTGCCAGCGGCTCAAGAAACGCATCGAAGGTTTGTGAGGAAAGAGGGAAACTGCCAAGACCCCATACCTTGTGTGCAGCCAGAGGGACCGATCCACGAGCTACAGCATCTCACCAGGGGATGTGAGCAAGCCAGAACTCCCTTTAGTGGCTGTCCCCTTTAGAGACATCCCCATCAGCTGGGGATGGATTTATTGCTAGGTGGAGAAGGAGAAAATTCTCACAGTGATGGGACTAACATTCTGCTGATGCTGGTTCTTCCTGGGCGGCCTGTGCTAGGGAGGTGGCCTTTCTCCTGGTGACAGGGTGCTGCAGTTGGGGTTGTATGGGTGGGTGGTAGTTCTCCAGTTTTTGTTGTCTGACAGCAGACTGTTGTGTCCCTCTTCTAGTGGTGGAAGGTCTCCAGGTTCAGATTCTGAAGTTGCTACTGAACAACAAAGACAGAGGAGGGGTAAGCACTCTGTGGATCTTTTGCTACCGTATCTCCACATCCCAGGACTTGTAAGGTACAGATTTTTGCACTTTCTGTTAGAGTTTGAGTGCCAGCTCTGGGGCCAGAAGCAGTTCTGGGAGTTGTGCGCTGGCTAACACATCACAATGTCTGTACAGAAGTTCATCTGACAGTCCTCAGAAGTAGTTCTGTAACCGATCCATTAAGGCAGGCTGAATTGCATAAACTGAGACTTCGGACTCTGTTTAAAGGGGTATCAGGTGCTTTGCCAGTGTTAACTGGTTGTATGAGCTGCATCTAGGCCAGCCTTGGGTCTCTGTTGAACTAAGCAGTCACAATCTGACTGCAATTCATTCTACTCTGACAATTAATAATAATTCCAGAGAGAAATGGAACATCAGCTATGTGAGCGCGTGCCTCTATGGAGCAGGTGGAGAGTGCTCATCTGGGTAAAGCTGAATATCTATTGGCTGTGGTTGTCCTGGTACAGGCCTCAGAAAACTCAGCACTGCATAGCAGTGGCCTGTGAGATACTCGTGGCTGCTCCAGTGTTGGTGGAGACTGGGTCAGGTGCTCTCCGCCACGGAGTGTAGCTCCCAGGCAGATACTGGGAGCTGCTCTGTTCTCAGTACCTTCAGGCCCCACCAGTACTCAGGCATCACTCTAGGCTCAGACCTTTTTGTGGGGTTTCTGGATGCGTGTCGATGTAGAGTTACACTGGGGGGTTGCCTAATTAATATGGAAAAAAATACGGTGCCCCTCTGCTTTAAGTGCCTGAAGCCTGAATGCACCCCTGGGCAAGTGTGATTTGAGGCAAACAGATTCTGGAGGTGGACAGTTAACGCCTTTCCATGTGAGTTCACCATCTCCTTTTCCTCCTGCCAGGGAGAAGCCTCCAGATACATCTTCCTAAACAAATTCCGCAAGTTTCTTCAGGAAAATGCTAGCAACAGAGGGGTAAGTTGGAGGACCAGCCTTACTGCAAGCCTCACTGTGAGAGCTGGCTCCTCAAGGGTGGGTGTTCTTACCCTTTTGGCTGGGCTGCTTCTAGCAGATGAGCAACTGAGATCTAGATATGGCAGTGTGGGGAGGAGGGAGAAAATCTGAGGCTAGAAACCAGGGAGCTTAACTTAACCAAGTCCTGTGTAGTGATTCAGGTGGAAGGAGATCCTTGGGTGTGAGTTGAATATCCTGCTAAAATCTCTCAAGTGCAGCTGTGGTGTGCTCTGCCACAGTTGGCCTGCTGGCTTTGGCATCCTCTTCCCTGCCTGGATGAGGACTGGCCTTCCAGCTCTGGGTCAGGCTGTCAGCCTGCAGCTTTAGAATCAACCCTTTCCTCATCTGCCTCACTGTGTTAAAGAGCAGCCCTCCTTTAGTGGTGGAGCAGGTGGTATACATCCTCCTCTATCAGCCCAGCTTATTTTGGGGCCGAGGACTTTAGAGGTGGAAGCTGCTGCCTGCCATCAGTGCTGAGCTCCATCCCAGTGCTGGATGGTGCTCTTTGAAAACTGGAAAACTAAAGGTGCTCTTTGAAAACTGGTGCACGAGAACAGGTTTCTTCTGCCTGTCCCACGTGGCCACTGGGACTGAGATGCACTTTCACACCTGCCCTAATGGCTCAACTCTCCTTGTTGCCCTAGAACTTGACTGTGCTGTGCCCGCCAGAGTACATGGTGTGCTTCCTGCACCGGCTTATTGCTGCCCTGCGTTTCTTCTGGGATGGCCACAAGGCGAAGACCCCTGCTGCACTGAGCAGTGATGGTAAGGTCTGGTGGAGAAGCTTTGAGGATGCTTCTGTGTTGAATGCAGATCTACATGTATTCCACTTAATACCTTGACCAGTTCTGGATAATTCCTTTGAGAATTGCAGAGTATCACCTGTATTTGCTAGTTCATCCTGTATGCTCTGGAGCAGAGTCCAGTATTGAGTACGGGTCTGTAGGAGGGTAGCTCAGTGGTCCAGTAGCTCAAGTATAGAGAAAGATATTTGTCTGTTTTCTTGGTTCTGAGACTGTGGGATTTTGGGGAAACCAAGTCAATGCCAGTTGTTTTTCCACTCTTGAACCCAGCTTTGCCTGTCCCTTTTCTTGCTTTTGGCTTATCCTTTCAATAAGTGCCTTACAGAACCCGTGGGACTCAGTGTCTGAGATGGAGTAGCTGGGTGGAAAGCTGCCGAGTTTTCCAAGGATCCAATTTTCCCCAGTGCCTGTGGCTGGGAGGCTTGTTGTCAATGACCATCACTTGCTCTTGTTTCTGTGCAAATCTCATACTTGCTTCATGCTGGAAGTTGCCTCTGCCTCAATGGCTTGTGTTCTTATAGGAACACAAGTTGTCACTCAGCGTGGCTTCAGGCTGGGCCCTGGGGTCTGTCTTAGGGTTTACCCGTGTGTGCTGGTGTGTGTGTGGGTCCTGTGCATGGGACTGATGAGACAAACAAATCTCCTTCTCTGCTTTAGAGGCGTATGTCCCTCCCCAGCTTTTCTATAACGGGAAGGTGGATTATTTTGACCTTCAGCGACTTGGAGGTCTCCTGTCTCATCTCAAGAAGACCCTGAAAGGTAAGTGCTCTCGCTTCCAATACCTTCACCCCAGGTCCTGGCTGAAGTTCACCCAAGAGACATCCCAGGGAGGGAGCTGTGAATAATTAATTGTGATTAAATGGAAAGAAAGGAGACTTGAGCTTTAATGAGATGCAAGTTACTCTAGAGAAGGCAGCATCTGTCTGGTGTGGAGTGTCCTTTAAGTTTACAGCTTTACATCCCTGACTGGGGCACTAATTTGTCATCTTTTCCTAATTGCGTGCTTTGGCCTGAATGTTCAGTTGCAAACTTTTTTCTAATCTGATATCCTGATTTTTCTCTTGCTGCACTTTTATTCCTTTCCCCAGACTTATGGTGTGTGATGGGCATAATGGAGAGGAGCTGAGCACTGTATCTGTGTCAGAGCACCCCCAGCCTGCCCAGGGGCAAAGCCAGACAGGCTGCCTGTAGGACGGGGGTTAGCTCTACGGTGGTTTGCCCTGGCACGTCAGCAGCTCCAGCCCCCCCTGCTGCAGCTGTAGTGGCACGTGAGGCCTGCAGCGGTGGGACTGGGCATCCAAGTCGAGCAGTGCTTCGGGGATCTTGCTTCAGCCTTTGGCTGGTGGAGGAAAGGGGGATGGTCTGGGAACACCCGCAGGGGTAGTGCTCTTGCTGCTCCCCAGCCAAGGGCTGGGAGCTGTCAGGGCGCTGCCCGTCAGCGTGGCTCTGCTGGGGGTGAAAATGTCTGCATGCTCCTTGCTGTAACACTCCAACACGGAGCAGCCCCGTGTCCTTCCTGGACAGCTTTAAACCTGTGGCTGTGGACTAGAAGACACAATGTTCAGGCTTTGTACAGCGTAGCTATCACAGAATCAGAGAATGGTTTGGGTTGGAAGGGACCTTAAACATCATCTAATTGCAACCTTTCAGCCATGGGCAGGGACACCTCCCACTAGACCAGGCTGCCCCCAGCCCCATCCAGCCTGGCCTTGGGCACTGCAAGGGATGGAGCATCCACAACTTCTCTGGGCAGCCCGTTCCAGTGCCTCACCACCCTCAGAGTGAAGAATTTCTTCCCTATATCTAATCTAAACCTACCCTCTTCTAGTTTAAAGCCATTACTCCTTGTCCTATCAATACACTCTGTGACAAAGAGTCCCTCTCCATCAGAGCAGCCTTCCTCTGGGCTTTGGGGGACCTGCAGTCCCCCAAATTGGGGACATACAACGGGGCAGTGTTGAAGAGTTGGAGGCTTATCAGATGGTCTCAGGCCCTGAGTTCCCCTCTCTGTGCTACTCCAGTTTGTCCCCAGCAGTTGTCTCCTGGTTCCTCAGTTATTCTGTTTGCTGCTGGTAGGAACAGGAACAGAAATGCGTTCTGGGTGAGCTGCTTGGTCTTTGTTCTGTTAGCAAGGGCAGATCTCTGCCACATAAGGGGGACAGTGAGCTTGTTCTGATGCAGCGCCCAGCTTCACCGGCTGCTTCTCTGCTGCTGAGAAGCAGGAAAAGATGAGCCTAGGGCTGTGACAGGTAACTCGTGCATTCACAGCTGCTCTGGTGTGCTTTGTGCAGATGACCTGGCTGCAAAAGCCAATGTCTTGATTGACCCTGCAGAACTGCAGTCAGTGACTATGGATGATCTTGATGAAGATGAGGAATCAGCGACATCAGCAGCACAGGTGAGCCACGTACTGCGATTCATCAGTGGGGCCCCTGGTGCTGGGGCAGCAAGCTTAGCCTCTAGCTACTAGAGCTTTGCTTTCGAGAGAAGCAGTGTCTGGGCTGGGACTGTAAGCAGCCCGTGAGCGATCAGGTGAACAGCTAAGCATGCACGGGAGCTGCCGTAGATCAGCAAGGTCCTGGATGCCCCAAGTCTGAGCAGTAAAATTTTCTCTTCTCCACATTCTGACTCCTCACAGACCCAAGTGTGTCCCCTCTCTTCAATGGCAGCTCTTGACACTTGCATTTGAAGGGGTGCAAGGCAGCTGTAGACACAGCTTCTTGCTGTGCACATCTGCTGCTTGTGCCTGGCACGTGCCCTAACAGCCGGAACTGTTCCTCCCTTAATTTCTTCTCAGTCCCAGCGTCCCTCCGCCGCCTTGGCCATCGGTGGAGCTCTTGCCAGACCTGGCTGGCTCAGCTCGCCCACCCTGGGCCGCGCCAACCGTTTCCTCAGCACGGCGGCTGTCAGCCTGATGAACCCGCGGCGCCCGCTGGGCACCCTCGAGAAGGTCAAAGTGCGCACGCTGAGCGTGGAGCAGCGTACGGAGGAGGACAGTGAGTACTGCTGCATGGTAGCGTGGCCCAGCTGGTCCCTGGGAGAAGGGCATCTTCAGCTCCCAGTACTCTCAAGAATAAAGCAACCTAATTGCTTCCAGCATTGCTCCTTCCCGTTTCCAGGCCATGCTGAGACCCACAAGTCCGCAGTCAGCCACTTGGCTGTCCTGCACGTGACGCTGTTGATGGTGTCACTCCGTGCAAAGAGATGCTGCCTTGGCTTCTGCAAGGGCAGTGAGACTTTGTGGGGACGTAGTGCGGAGGCAGCACGGTTGTTGTTGGGGTGGGACCAGGCAGGTCTCTGAAGCACAGCCTGGGTCTGTCTGAGCGGGTCTGCCAGGTCAGCCCGGTGCAGGCAGTGAGATGGGGCCGGTATGTTTGTGTGACTGGTGAATCACACGGGATGGGAAGGAAGAATGTGTTTTAGATGAACAGCAGAGCTTTGGCTGCTGACTTGGGAGAGGTGCAGGCAGAAGCTGAGGTGCCAAAATGTCTTGCTGAGAACTTCTCTCCTGTCCTGGGGGCGGATTGCAGTTGAAGGCACCCATGGAAATGAGGGTCTCTTACTGGGGAGACCCCCAGAGGAGCCAGACCAGCCCATCACAGAGAACTCCCTCCTGGAAATCCTGGATGGGATAGTGATGATGTACAACCTCAGCGTCCACCAGCAGCTCGGGAAGGTAAGTGACACATGCTTTGCAGGCATCCATTCTCCCAACCTCCATTGTTTCTACCCTGACTCTCTGTTTTCTGCTTGCTTAGTGACTGTGTCCTCCCAACCCCCATGGGGGATCTGATTGCATGCTTGTGTATCTGGAGGAAAAAATACCCTCATTTATTGTTGGAATCTGCTTGTTTTTCAGATGGTTGGTGTGTCAGATGATGTGAATGAGTATGCCATGGCACTGAAAGACACAGAGGAAAAAATCAGCCGCTGCCCAAAGAGGGTAAGTGTCTCTGGACTCCTAGCTTCATTCTCTGGTAGCTCCTCAGTACCTGGCAAAAAGCATGAAGCACAATGCCTGATTTCCAGCCTTGGAGCAACGTCTCATTGGGGTAGTAACCCATGCCTGGAGCTGGCAGCCACGTTTCATGCTGTGCCAACCCATTGTACCACTGCCTCAAGGAACAGAGGCACTGAAGTAATTGCTTCGGCTTCTCCCAGACAGTCTGTGGCAACTTGCAAACCTCTGTGTGCTGCAGGCAGCTTGGAGCCAGTCTCCTGGGGTGGGAATGTGGGGGTACCCCAGGACTGTGATTTATGGTTTGGAAAGGTTTCCTGTTCAGAGGAAACTCTCCAATCTCCAGCCACACCACTTCTGCTTGGGCTGCTGGGGCTATTCCTTACATCTGTCATTCACAAGCACAATGAAAGGTCCAGAAGAAAAATCAAAAAAAAAAAAAAAAAAAAGAGGAAATACCCTGCTGTGCTGGACTTATGTCCTGTTCCAGCTGTCAGAGACTGAATGTATCTGATGATGCATTAAAAAAGTATCTCTGACAGCAGTTGACCCTAAAGCCACTCTGCACACTGGACCAGTGTCTGCATCAGGCCTTGTGGGCTGCAGCTGCGGCCAGTAGGTGCTTTTTATAGCACTGGTTCCCACTCCTTCTGCAGAAAGGCTGCTGACCCCTTCCTTTCCTGTTAATACTCCCTAGCTAGGCCCAAGGTCTTATTCGCTTCTGTGTTGTTTGTCCAGCTCTGAAAAAGGATAATATGAGTGGAAGTGATATCTGTATTTCTGTACTCTTTTTCAGAGGAGAGACATCCATGAGGAGCTGCTGAAGAGCCAAAAGGTCTTCTCTGAGAAACTCAATCACCTGAGTCGTCGCCTGGCTTGGATAAATGTCACCATCTATTCAAAGGTGGGCAGGAGTGCAATGTGGGCAGCTCAGAAGATACCAAGAGCGCATGTCTCTGTATTTGTGGTGTCACACGTGACGTTTTTGCTGGTGCTGGAGCAATGCTGATCTGTGAGGCTTGTTTCTACCTTCATGTGCATGAAGAGCCTCCTTCCGAGGCCTGGACCCCCTCCTGTCCCAGCTTTGGGCCCTAAGTGTTTGTCAGGACATGTCCCGATCTGTTCCGAGCTTTGGGTGGTGCTGTAGGCTTTCCCTCGGGAAGCCAGGTCTCTGCAGACAGAAGGGTTCAGGTCAAATGCCCCGTCCAGTTCCTGGGGAGTGCCTAGAGGACAGAGGCTACTGCGAAGCATTTCCCTGAGCTGTGCTGTGTATCACAGGGAGCTCTCACTAAGGCTCTTCCTGCAATCTGCAGGATCCAAGTGTTAGGCTTTTCTGCTCAGGTGTTCTCCCCTTCTTCACTTGGTTCCTATGGGGAGAGAGGGCTTTGTACATTCAGTAACCCACTGACTGTTTGCACAGGTTGTTCTTTCTTCTTTGCATTCACCGTCTTCTGGGGTAAGGTCTCTGGACTGTTTTCTCATGAGCAGTTTGTGCTCTTACACTCCGCAGATCTCCTCTTCCTGTCTTCCTTTGCACATTGCCTTGCCCCATCTGTGTTTGTACGTTTTTTGGTGTGTTTTTTTTTTTTTTTTTGTGCTGGGGAAGAGGACACATTTCTCTCAACATGCAGTAGCAGCATGTGTCTCAGGATGTAAACAGGGAGTGGAAGAACAGTGGCTCCTACGAACATGTCTGGCAGAGCTGCAGTGGCAGGAGCAGTGGCTGATCTGACTCAAGCTCGTTACTTGTCCTCTCCTTCACGCCCAGAACAGGATCTCAAGACACAGTGCGGCACTGCAGGAGCTCTCCAGCTGCATTAGCATAGGCCACGCTTGCCAGAAAATACACCTTTCTTCCTGGGCTCCTCTTGAAACGCTGGGGGGCGTTACTGGTGTGCATATCAGTCACACCATGATTGTTCGTGTCTCCAGATGATCTGTTGTCCTATTAAACGTGGGGAGTGCGGGTTTGTCACTCTTCTGGATTTATCAGCAGCATCTGCTCGTGCTTCTGCCTCAACCTGCTTGGTCTGCAGGGAAGGCAGGTCACTAGCTGGGTTGGGAAATGTGTGCCAGGAGCTGAGTGAGCTTGCTCTGGAGAGGAGTGTGGCTGCATGGAGGGGCCTGTCCGTACTGCCTGCACCTCGAGGGCTGCCCCTCACAGCTGGCACAGGCGTTTCCCAGTGGAGATGTGCCCCCAGTGGGCTCCAGCCTCCACAGGACCTGCATGCTGCAGAGGGACGTATCCCTGTGAGTGGGGCTCTCGAACAGAAAGAGACTGATCCTGCTCTCTGTCTAGAGGTGAAGTCCTGCTCTGTGCTGAGGTGTCAAGCATGGGAGAGGCTGCTCCTTTGGGGAATTAGTTACTAGTTTATTCTGAGCTGAGGGGTTCGAGGTTAACCGAATGGAAGACCAAAACATTCTTAGTTTTAAAGTAGACAACACCATCTTATTTTGTTATGACACTATTTATCTGTCACACTGTGGGTGACTATCTCTCTCCTCTTGGCGTAGGCATTCTTCTACCTTGGCAATACCTAAGATGATGTTTTTAGGTTATCAAGTCTTTATAAAATCAAATGCAGCCTTCTTTGCCTTAATGTTGTCTGCACAATTGTTCTTTATCCTGAAAGCAACAGTTGAGCTGAAGTGTGTGTCAGTGTTGAGATAAAGATGTCTTTTATTCAATTTATTTGATTTATACTAGTTTGGTGTAATTTGCAGAAGAAACCCATGTAAGTCTCCCAAAGATGGCAGTGGCATACTTTAGAAAAGCCCCTAAGCAAATGAAATCACTTATCTTCTGATTTATTTTTTTTTATTAGAAGTGTAACTCTCTTCTCTCTGTTTATCTGCAAATTGCTATTGCTTATGGTATTTCGTGGCTACGAAGTAGCATTTCCTCTTCCTATGTCTTTGTTAGTACTGATTTTTATAGCTTAAAGTTATGTAGATGTCCTTACATTTCCTGGGTTTGATCTAGGACCCCCAGAGCTTTGCTAGAGAAGCAAGAAGCCAGTATTGCTCAGGAATGGCTGGCACAGAATCCAAAAGGCAGTGGCCGCCTATTGCAGGGATCTGAGTTGGTGTGAGCTTTCTGCCAGTTCCTGTTTGTTAGTTCCTACAAAAGATGAGCTTTTGTTCCAGCAGATTTATGCTGGGAATGCAAGTGCCTGCCTTCCTTCAGCCACTGTACTTGGAATTAAAATTAGTGTGCCTTTTTTTGCCATCAGGCCTGTGTGGGCAGATAGCTCCCACCAAGGAGCAGTTCCCGGGGGGCTGCAATGCTCAGCGAGACAAAGCCACTGCTGCTCTGGTCTCACACTAGTGCTAACTGTGCTCTGAGTCTGAGGTTGGTGTAGGGATCCCTGATTGTTCCTTCCTCTGGCACTTCTGTGGCTCTATGAGAAGCTCCAACAGCACAGACCTGGTTAATGAACTTGGAGCAGCCATCTGAGGAACACCTCAGACACAGAGATGTTTGTAGGGCCTGGGCATTGTGCTGACTGCTGTGTTTTTCCAAAGAGAAGCTGCTCAGAACTGACTGGGGATTGCTGTGCTCTCTCTGGTCAGGAGAAGATGCAGGATATCTACTGGCTGCTGCGAGTGTGCATCCGCACCATCAAGCACGGCGACAGGACAGGCTCGCTTTTTGCTTTCATGCCAGAGTTCTACCTCAGCGTGGCTATGAACAGCTACAGTGCACTCAAGAACTACTTCAGCCCTGTCAATAGCATGGAGGAGCTTCCAGGTAAGGGGATAGAGAGTCCTTGCTAATTCTGGCCTGATAAAATCTAAATAAAGCCACATCCTTGTGATGAAATACAAGGGCATCCCATCTGTGTCCTCTGCTGGTTGTGACGTCCTTCACTTTATGTTGTCTATACGATGTGGAACAAGTCCTGAGTGCTGTTCCTTGAGTAGGTTCCTACTGCTGAGCTTCAGGCAGGGAGTCCCTGCTTTGCCCGAAGCTGTCATGGTGTTGGCTGTAGTGAAAATCACTGGCAGCTATGGATTTCATATCCAAGGAGCCATCAAGAATGGGTTGGGATGCTGGAGGATGTCACTGCCCTGACAACACATACTGGCTGCTGGTTGCTGCGTGGGGGGAGACGTGCCACAAGTGCAGAAATTGGGACTGTTTTGAAATCTCCATGGGAGTGGGATATAGAGATGACCACCCAATTCGTGCCAACCATCTTTGTTTAGGTGGATTCCCTCTGTGCGTGTTCTGTGCTTTTCCTGGCTATGGGACCCCAGTGGTTCGTAGCAAAATTGTTCTGTGCTTTCCAGAGCCTGCAAAGGCAGGAAGACCTGCCGTTCCAGCCAACAAGACATAGTTAAAGTGTTCACATCCATTAAGTGAGAGCTGTACCTGCTGTTCAGGGAGCAGAATAATTAAGCAGTAGCAGATTTCTTTAGGGCCTGCAGTCTGGATGTGGCTTCTCTGCATAGATACCGGGTGCTGGTTGTGTTGCTTAGCCCCTTCTGCATTAAGCCTCTCTCTCTTGCCATCCGAGTAGCATGGTTTTATCTTCCTCGGAGTAACTGCTTTAGACTCTGAACGCTGAGGTGGGAGGCTGTGTTGTAGACCCGTGTTTTCCCACCTGTTTGTTTTGATAGCTAGATACACAACAAAACTGCAGAGGTAGCTGCAGCAGGAATGAATCCTGGGGCCTGTCCTGTGCCCACGGGAAAGCTGGCCACAGGGCTGCCCATTGCGCTGTTGCGTGACCCCTTCTCCCTCCTCGTTGCAGGCTATGAAGAGACTCTGATGCGCCTCGCTGCCATCCTGGCCAAGCACTTTGCTGACTCGAGGATTGTGGGCACAGGTAAAGCTCTCTTCTTCTTTGGGGTGACACGGTGCAGCCCTGACTGGTTCCTCTGCTGGTGGCTCAGCAGATTCGTGTTGGGATCTATCTGCTGAGCTCACAGAGTGCTCTATACCTCCACATACAAAGAGGGTCTGGACTCTGCCCTTTTCCAGCACGTCCTGCTTATATCAGGGTTAGATACATGACCTGGGATACCCCTGTGAGAGCAGGACTCATGTCCCAGCTACTTGCACACTGAGTCTGGGATTTCTTCTTAGCTGCCAGGGCACAAGGATGGTGAGTCTGTTTTTCCTGAGCTGAAGTAGGAGTAGGCGAGCAGATGCAGATAGAGATGGGCTGTAAACAGGCATCCCCAGTGCGCTATGAGCTTTTGTTAACGTGAGGAACACAAATTTGTACTAAAATGCTGATCTCTCCATGTGTGCTTCTGCCTTTAGTTCTCTGTGTTTGGGGCATGACTTGGGCTGCTGGAGAAACCCAGCATCCTGCTGAGTGGACTGGGTTTACTGCCAAACCAAGATGCCCTGTTCAGCTTGATGCTCATCTTGGTTAAGTCTGTAGGGAAACCACTGCTTCTGGAGAAAGACTTCAGTGTTTTTCCTTCATCAGCTCAGCGTGTCCTCTGTGAAGGTCCTTGAGTGTATGACCCTTTATGATACCTGTGGGGATCCTGTAGACCGAATGATCCAACATGTCTAGTTCCAGCTGCATGGAAACCAGTTTGGGACACAGGTCTAGGCTCGTACTGCTCTAAACTCTTCCTAACTCAGTAGCCACTTCTAAAGGTGTGTTTACCCTGCTTCCCCAGGAGGACACACGAGTCCTCTTCTCAGCGGTGTCATCTAGACTTAGAAGTGACCCTGCTCCTCTTTTAGAAGCTGCTTTCCCTTCATCCTTTAGATACCACTGTCTCTCTGAGAGGCCAGGCTGAGCACCAGGATGCTTGGCTGCTCTTTTGATTCTGTGGAGGTTGGCTAGGTGAGCTTGTGCTCTAGATTAAAATGATTTAAAGTTACCTGGTTGCCTGCACAAGAGTAGATCAAGAAGTACTCTGCTACCTTTAACAGGAAGGCAAGAGTCTAGGAATACCCTCAGCTGCTACAGCTAAAGACAGAAGAGACAATGGACTCAAGAAACAGACTCAGGGCGCTTGACTCTTATCCTTCAGACACTGTCACTTCATGACCGAGCTTCCCTCTGCACAGAGGGTGCAGATGCTTCTCGGACTGAAAGTGTAGGTCAGGCAGAAATCACAGTATCATTTATTCTGTTGGAGGCGATCTCAGGAAGTCTCTAGCTGCAGGATCAGTTATGATGCTGGACCGGGCTGCTCAGGGCTTTATCCACTCTGGTCTTGAAAACCTCAAAGGATGAAGGCTGCACAACACGGAGCCTCTCTGCACAACCCATTTCAGTGCTGGACTGTCCTCATTTTTCTTCATATCCAGTGTGAACCTCTTGCTTTACTCTGTGCCCATTCTTTCTTACCCTCACACCGTTACCGCTAGTAGTTTGTAACCACAGTCACTGACCACACCTTAGTGATAACCTCTCAGCTTCCTGATAACCTCTTTGCAGGTACTGGAAGTCTGCTGTAAAAGCCAAAGCTTTATCATCTCTGTGCCAAACAAACCCAGCTCCCTCAGCTTTTCCTTGCAGGGCAAGTGCTCCAGCCCCTGACCATCTTAGCAGACCTCTGCTGAACTCACTCTAGTCTGTGTCTGTCCTGTATTTGGGCTATCAAGATAGGATGCAGTGTCTGTCTGATCCAATGAGAGCTAACTAAAAGGAGATAATAGATCACTTCCCTTGATCTATTGGCTATATTCCTGTTGATGCAGCACAGGATACTGTTGGCCTTCTTTGCTGCCAGGGCATATTGCTGGCCCAAGCTCAGGTTACTGATTGCCTCAAGCCCTGAGTTGCTGTTTCCCACCCACTAAATTCCAACCTATAGCGTTGCAAAGGCCCAGGTTTCACTATTTGTCTTTTTTTTTTTTTTTAATTTCATGAAGTTCCTTCTGGCCCATTTCTCCAGCCTATCTAGGTCCCTCGGGCAGCCCTTCCCTTGACCACATCAACTGATCCCACTAATCTGGTATCTGTGAAATTGGTTCTTCCCCAGAACATGTCCAGAGAGGGTCTGTTGTAAAAGAGGGCTAGTTTCTCCCAGCCTCTGCTGTTCAGGTGCTCCGTGGCACGCTGTGTGTCCTTGGATGCCTGTCCTAACCTGCTCTCATTCCTCCCCAGACATCCGGGACTCCCTGATGCAGGCGCTGGCCAGCTATGTCTGCTACCCCCACTCGCTGCGTGCTGTAGAGAGGATCCCCGAAGAGCAGTGAGTGCTGCCCTGCCTGCTCCCTGCAGAATGGCTGGGTCCTACCGTGTGTCCTGTTTAATTCCCTGTCCCCAGACCCTTTGCAGCTGACCCGTGTCTCCTGTCTGGTAGGCGGATCTCCATGATGAAGAACCTCCTGGCTCCCTACGAGCAGCGGCCCTGGGCGCAGACCAACTGGATTCTCGTCAGGCTGTGGCGGGTGAGCATCCCTGCCTCTCTCACCACCCGGGGCTGGGGGGACACCGAGTGTTTTGCTTTTCGATAGCAGCAAAACCCAACTGTTTGTCACCCTCTGAGATCTTTCTTCATCTCTTTTACCAGGGCTGTGGCTTCGGGTACAGATACACACGGCTCCCACACTTGCTGAAAACCAAGCCTGAGGACGCCAGCCTCCCCAGCCTGCAGAGTGAGTGGGCCGGGGGGCTGGCGTTTGGGATTCTGAAGGGTGGTCGAGGGAGGAATGGCATCTTCTCTAGCAGGCATCTCTGCTATGGGCCAGGCCAGTGGTGAGACAGCTGTAGAAGCAGGGGGATCCTAACCAAATATCCAGGCCTGAGCTTTGCAGCCAGCATTTTCTGGGCATTCCCAGTCTTTTTGCACTTGCTGATGACTCTTTTGGAGACTGGGTGGTGGGTTGAATTCATCCCAAGGGGGTTCTCCCCTTCAAGGGCAAGGTGAGAGGCCCAGGGGCGCATCCTTACGAGAGTGTCACCCCAGAATGTAAGCGTAGGAGAAGAAGCTTTGATGTCTGCAGCAAGCAGCTGCTATGGGTAAACTGATGACTATGGCAAGCAGTAGGTACCCCGTGAGAGGGAGTGGGTGCCCAAGGAGAAAGGGCACTGGAGAAGTTTGCAAGCAGTGTTTTAACCAGGCATCTCTTGGAGCCTGGCAGAGCCTGGCCTGTCTGTGATGGCAGTTCAGTTATCAGCACTATTGTCACACCGAGGGGTTCCTCAGCTCCACTGCATCTGAGAAAGACGTGGGAAGGAGAAGGTACCTTTCCTGAGCTGAAGTACACGTCCTCAGCTTCAGCCTTGCGGGGTCTTGGCCAGTCTGGATACACTCCTGGTTCCTCTCTGCTGTGGAAAAGGCTTCGTGCCAGACCTTGCTCCTGGAGAGATGCTTAGGGATGGGGGATAGAGGATGCTGCAGCCTGATGTGGGCATGTGGAGATGTGCTGGAAGCCCCTTCTGGTGGGGAGAGCTGCCTGTCCCTGTTCTAATGGCACTCTTGTTCTCTTTCTCTCTCCTGCCTCTGGGTGCCCAGGAGATCTCTCTGTTGCTAGTTTCCAGAGTAAGTTTGGTGTGTGATCCTCTCTTGTCTGGTGAAGTAGCTTTTAGAGAGCTCCCTCCTTCCCTTGTTCCATGTAGAGAGTCTTCTTTTGGGGTGCGTAGTGGTTCACACAAGGATCTCTTTTCCCAGTTACATCCCCAGGAGGTGGCAGGGAGGCTGGCACCCACACGGCAGATTGTGAGGCTGCATCACGCAGCTCTGCCTTGCTGCAGGCTGTGCCAGCCTTGGCTTCCTCCAGTCCTCAGAGGACAATGGGGAAGCCCTGGTACATGTGGCAGGGACCTCGTGAATGTCCTCGAGATCCCCCCCATCCAGGGAAGCTTTCGGGCAGGATCAAGGTTCCTCAGTTTTCGAGATCTCTCTAAATCCATCTGCAGATGGCTCCACGCAGTCTGAGCCTGGCGTGGGCTGGGCAGGCTACTGGGGACTCGATCCTGGGGCTGCTATTTTAAGGTGCAACTGAATCAATAATGAATGCTGATTTAATTGAAAAGGGACATGGGACTCAGAGGTGTCCTTGAGGTGCTGCCCAGGAAAGGAGGAGGAGGTGTCCCCCTGCCTTCACACCCATCAGTCTTCACCTTGTTGCAATTTGAGCGTTGGCAGGGACAAAAAGGACAAACGTCTGAGCCAAAAGAAATTCTTCTCCGTCTGGGTCTGCTTCTGCAGGCCAGTCTGAAGGGAGCTTTTGCAAATGCCTCTTCTCTAATGCTCCAGCCTCGTCCTGCACTGGGGATGCTTCCCTGAATGGCTCTGGGCAGATGACAGAGGTGTGCTGGCTGTCTCTCAATATATTTGAGAAATGTGGAGCACCGGCTGCTCTGCCCTGCATGTTCCCCATCCCCACTGATGGTGAACCCCCCTGCAGCGAGGTGGTTCCTAAGCTAGAGGTCTTCCAGGATGAAGCCCTGTTTCCATCTGACGACACCCAAAGAATCGTCCTGTGTGAGTTTAACTGGCCCAACCCTTCCGGTGGTAGTTCCTCAGCCTCAGCAATAAATCCATGATTTTCTGGTGGGAGCATACATCTCCTGCTGCTCCTTCTGCCTTTCTCTGCTGAGTTTATATGACAACATTTGCTCCCTCAAAAGTGTTTATGTAGCAAAGGAAGCTCACTTCTTTGCCCTTCTAAATGGTGGAGGGGGGAAAAAAGTGCAGCCTCTGTGTCTCACTCAGGAAGGGTTTTTTATTCTCCTGCAAGCCCCTGTGTTCACTCTTCACTTTTTTTTTTTCCTTTTTTTTCTTTCTTTTTATCCTTTTTTTTTTTTCTTTTTTTTATTTTCCTAACAGCCCCAGCATTGTCAGTGTCATGCTGGGTGGAACAACTCCCTGACGTGCTGGTCACGGAGCCAGCTCTTGCATTAGCCTGCTTGCCAGCACTTCGCTTTGGAGGCGTGTGGGAGTCCCAGGCGTGCTCCGGGGCTTCACCGTGCCTTGCGTCTGACCTTTTTGACATCTCATTCCCTGAATGCAGTTTGCTTTCCTCCTGCCTCACCCTGTTGGTGTTCCTTTTGGTCCTATGTAAATGTTCTTTGAAGGGACACAGTTTACCAGTGGTGGGGGTTGCTGGCTTACCTTTGTCACTGTAATTCTGTGAGCCTGGCAGCCACGGAGCAGCAGCTGTATCACATTTACATCTGGACCCTTTTGAAAACTCAGATTAATGCTGGGTGGAGCTGCTTTGCTTCCGAATCTGGTCCATTTGGGGCTTTCCTCCTCTGCGTTCCCAGCTCTGCTGCAGCATTTGGAGCCCCCACACGTACGTCACTTGGTCTGCTGGCCAGGGAGTCTCACAAATGGCCCGGTTATAAATCTTCCTGGGTCATTAGCAAACTATAAAGTACATAATTATCTTCCTGTGATGAAAGTACACGACCCTGCTTCTTTACAACTATCTGCACTTATTGAACGCTTCCACTTTGTCTGCTTTATTAATTTTTAACTCTATCTGTTGATGGGCCTCTGCTACTGTTTGACTTTTTCCCATTACTAGTTTTAAAAATAATTCTGTTATAATATTTTCCTCTAGTTAAGGAAACTGATGTATAGCCAGGTTTGTCACAGATGATTCATTTATACCTTTTCTTCCTGTTACCTCTTTTCTCCATGTTATCTTCGACTGCTGGCTGTGTTTGTTTATATTCACTTTGGTTTTTGCATTTTAATTTACCTCTTTGCTTCATCCTGGCCTTGGTGAACCTTCCAACTGAAGTGTTGGCTGTAGCACTGGGGCTTTCTGGCTGCCTAATAACCTTTTCAAAGAGCTCAGTGTTTTTATTCACTATTTTTTCCCCCCACCTAGACCTTTGCCTTTCCTCCTCCAGCTGCTTCACTCATATTTCTGTGGGGAAGTTTCAGTTGTGGAGCCATCGGATGTATCCGTAACCGCTCGGAGCCATGCTCTGTTGCCCACATTAAATGTATTGAGGTCATAATTTCTGGCCTTGGAAAACCACCGATTCCTGTTCCAGTGGCTGATCTTTATCTGCCATAATGATGGCTAAGCCAAGGCTGAGTGGCTTTTCTATTAAGGAGTTACAAGTTTTAGAAATACTAATGACGTGCTCTTGCCAAGATCAAGAAAGTAACCGCATCAACAAGGATCCGTACACTCCGTGAGCTGCCATTCCTCTCAGCAAATTGGCAAACACAAAGTGGGGGTGAATCCCCAGGGTAGTGATGCTGCCTGGGGTGTGAGGGAGGAAATGCCTCGGTAAAGGTGAACTTCTTGTAAACACAGGTGAGCACAGCACCAGGGTCCAACACGGAGCTGGGTTTCTAGATACCATTACTGATTGCCCTATGCAGACCCCAATCTGGCAACGCATGCAGGGAAGAAGCTGCTCTTGCTATGGCTAGGGGCAGCTCTCTTACCTTGCTTTCAAAGAGCAGCAGTGCTCACAGTGTATTTAAGACTCACAATCCTCCTAGGAGCAGCAAAGGCCAATTTAGTGCACCTTCTTCTGGTGGTAGCCTAAAACCTTAAAAAAAACTAGGTAAGTGTGGAGAGGTTTGACAAGAGGCACCGCTTTTTAATGCTTTTACAGACTGGCACAGTCTTTGCTAGCAGCGAGGAAAGCATTTAAGAACCTGGAATTGGATGCTTGGAGCAAATTCACACCACTTATTGGAAAAAGACCATGAGGAAACAGCCATTGGCTAAAAGTCAGGATAAAGCAAGTTGTTACAAGCAGAAAAGCATCCTTCAAAAAACCAAAGCTGCCTTCAAATGAGGTAGGCTTTGGCTGGGCGCTTCATTTGGAGATCTGTCTTGACTTGAAATGTCAGTAAGAGGTGTTGGTGGCGGGCCAGTGGAACAACCCCCAGAGCTCCTCCACGAGGACTGATGGTCATTGCCTAAAACTGCTTCAGTACTTGAATGCTGGAGGGGGCTAATATGTCAGCAGTTATTAAAAATCACTTTTTACATATTTAGGGGAGGCTAGGAAAAAAGCAAAGACCAAAACCGCCAGCCCTGCAACAGAGCCTTCCTCTTCTGAGCGACTGGGAGAGAAAACAGAGGTGAAATTCAGCATAACCAGAGGTGATAGTGAATGTAAAAGAAAAATGGGGTTTAAAAATGGGCTGCAGGCTGTAGAGACAAAGTTGAAGATCACAGGTGTCTGTGGGAGGGTCCTGGTGGCCTGTGGCCTGGCCTGTGCTCAGGTGAGGGATGTGGCTAGCACTGGATCCAGGTGGCTGAGGCTTTGTCCAGCCCCCGAGGCTGGAGACCTCCCTGGGGCCTGTCCCTGCCCCATCCTGAGGAAGGAGCCCCTGTCTGTGCGGGTATCTTCCCCAGCCCCTCTGCAGAGTGGTGCCCAGCCCCTGGTTCCCAGCCGGAGCTGGGAGCCGCAGATGCAGGATTTTATGCTTCTTATTGAATGTGACAAGGGTTTTTTTGTCCCGACCCTCAAGGTTCTCAGGATGCCTCGCACATCAGACAAATCCCCTTGTTCAGTGTCAGCTGTGGGTTTGCTGAAGCCGTGCTGTGTGCCAGCCTCTGTCGCTGACGGGGAAGAAAACCAAGTGGGCTCCAGCACTGGCTCCTGGGCTTCTCTGCTCGCACCTTGCAACCAGCAGCTTCCTGAGGATCCTGAGCTATAAATTCTTCCAGAAGGGTCATCCTCAAACTGCAATCCTAGTTTGATCTTTTGGAGGGGAAAAAAAAAAAAATCATAGTTAAAGGAACAAATTACACAACAGCAATGACAAGGAAAGGAGAATAGAAGGAAGCAAAACCAGGCAGTGCCTTCCTGCAAATCCGCCCCGTGTTTGGGGTTTGGATGCTGCCAGTGCTTCTGATTTCACCTCTCCAAAGAAATCTGGGACACCTGGCAAGGGTCAGGGAGGGATGGGAAAGGGGACAAGGACGTGACAGTCCCTATAGGAGAAACTGCCTAGACTGGAGGTGTTCCTGTTTGGAAGGAGTGATCTGGGCTGCCGTGAAGGTCTGTGAAATCAGGGCTAGCTGGAGGCAGCGAATGGAGAGCAGCATCTCTGCCCCTCCCAGCAGCAGGAGGGGGCAGCAAAGAAGAAATATTATCAAATAAAGAGAGCAGGAGCCAGGCTCAAATTAGAATTCTTCCTGCCACACACAATTATACTGTGAAGTGTTGCTCTGGGACATGTTCGATGCCAAAGGCTTGCGTAGCTTCAGGGGGACCCTGAGCAGGAAAGCCGCTTGGGATCACTAAGTACATAAAAGGCAGCCCCTGAACCACACATTGCCAAGGGCTGGGAAAGTACCATGGGGTGGGCATAGGCCATTAAAGATGTTTGTCTGATGAAATCCTTCCCAAAGATGTGCTTTGAGCCAGGATCAAAGCCAGGGTGCTGGGCTGCCTGCGGCGTAAGCACTCGGCACGTGTCCCCATCACACCAGAACCTCGTACCTGGGAGCGGGAGCGTGCAGAGCACTTTGTTCTGTGCAGGAGGAGGTGATGATCTCCACTTGTCTCCTGCCATTTCTCCCTGGCTCTGCTGTTCCCACCTAGCCCCCAGCGATGTGCTGGAGGTTGCCCCGTGTTTCCTTTGCCCCTGTGCCGGCCTTTGGGGCAGGGTGCCACCCCACGGACCCTTTGCATTTGCTTGTTCCTCTGCGTGCTGCGGTGCCAGTGCTCCTGAACCTTGCTGGCCCTGCCGAGGGCACAGCCCAGCAGCAGGCAGAAGCCTCTGAGGAGTGGGGTTTGCCAGGTGTCGGCTCTGGGCAGCTGCTGCCACGCTGCTATCAGGAGTGATTAAAGTCGAGGCGACCCTCCAGAGCCAGGCACGAGGCTGTGGGGCATCGCGCTGTGCGCGTGGGCAGCAGCAGGCACGCGGGGCTGGCCCCTGCTTAATCCAGGCTGGCATTGCAAAAAAGCGCTCGGAGGCCCAGCAGGAGAGCTCACTGCTCAGCACAGCCCTTGTGCCCAGCCTCCCAGCGCCCTGCCATCCCCGTTTGCTGTCTTACAGTAAGACACAGGCCAATATTTAACGAGCCCAGGAGCAAGCTCCTGCCTGCTCTTGCCCCAGGCCCGTGGCCGCTCTGGGTGCAGGCTGCTGAAGCTGTGTGTGCTTGCAGAGCCGTGCCCCTCCACCCTGCTGCAGAGGCACATGGCAGACCTGCTGCGCAGCGACCGGGACTTGGCCCCCAGCTTCCTCAACAGCGTCCTCAACCAGCTCAACTGGGCTTTCTCCGAGTTCATCGGCATGATTCAGGAGGTGAGCGTATCGGCACCTGCGGCGTGCCCGTGCCCTGCACCGAGCAGGGTTCAGGGCTCTGCTCTCAGGAGTTCCCTGGCACACACGGGAGCCAAGCTGGAGGGGGGGTCGTGGCCCTTCTTTTGGGAAGAGGCGCCTCGGTGAGCTCTCTCTATTGCTCGGTAGATCCAGCAGGCAGCGGAGCGCTTGGAGAGAAACTTTGTGGACAGCCGCCAGCTGAAGGTGTGTGCCACCTGCTTCGACCTGTCGGTGAGCTTGCTCAGGGTGCTGGAAATGACCGTCACGCTGGCCCCCGAGATCTTTCTGGACTGGAATCGCCCATCGTCAGAGCTGCTGCTTCGGAGGCTCGCCCAGGTACCGTCCTTCTGCCAAGTGCAAAGAAACATCCTCTGGAGTGGCCCTTAGCACACAGCTGGGCAATACGGGGGAGAGCCAAGGCAGAGCAGAGATCTGCAGCATCCCCCTCTTGTCCCAGTGTCCCCAGGAGGCTGTGTCCCACCACGGAGCGTGCCCACAGAAAGGGTGCAGCTTTCAGCTCGTTGTGCATGCAGGGTCAGGAAGCTGGGTGCCGCACACAGAGGCCGTGCACAGCTTGCAGCAGTTGTGTCAAGCCTGGAGCAGTCCCTGCTCATCCCACTGGGGGCTGAGTGAGAGCTAATGGTGGCTAATTAAGTGCCTTTGCAGCTGATTCCTTCAGTGCAGAAATCTCAGCCTGTGGTGATGCTCTGTCAAGCAGAGCAGTACATTGCTTTCTGTGCTCTTCTGTGCTCCGGGGCTGGTAGGTCCATCCTGCTGCCATCTCCACTCCTCTGACACTGCTTTGCCCAGCAGCAGCTGCCACTTTGTTCTTCATGGGCTGTGGCAGTACCTTCTGCTTCCCAAGAGCTGTGTCCACAGAATTAGCTTGGCATCTGTAGGTGGGATTCAGCTTCAGGTGTGAGGTGCTGAGATTCGGGTGTCTTGACCTCAGGCTGGCTCTTCCCTGTGAGGTGTGGGTGCAGTAGAACCACTGTGATGTGGTGCTGCCTCCCTCTGTGCCAGGGCCAGGCTAGGACTGTGCTGCAAGCTTGTGTGGACAGTGAAGGGAGCCCTGTCCAGCCCCTTGCTCAGCCTTCCCTGTGGGCCCACAATGTGCACGTGCAGCTGCGTGGTGTCTCCAGGCTGTGTCAGGTCATGACAGCCAGTGTTAGCTGATGCTCCCGCTGTTGGGGCTCTGAAAGAAGCATGTTACAGAGCTGGTCAGCTCAGGTTTGAGATTTAGGAGCTGTAAAAAGAGGCATGTCTTAATTCTAAAAGTTTTTATTAACCCTGTCTCTAACGTGCCGTCCAGCAGCAGAGTAGGTGCCCCTGCAGCGCCCATTGGCTCCCAGCCATGCTGCTCCAAAGCACGCTCTTTGAGTGCTGCTCACAGAAAGACCCATCCAGAAAAACAAATGCTCTCTGCTTTTCCCTACGCAGCTCTTGAACCAGGTTCTGAATCGTGTGACAGCTGAAAGGAACTTGTTTGACAGAGTGGTCAACCTCCGTTTGCCAGGTGGGTCCATGCATTAGCTCTCCGTCCCTTCCCTCTGGTGAAAACGTGCTGGAGAAGTGCCCCCGGGAAGTGGGTGACTTGGTTGCTGTGCTTTGCATCGAGTAAAGGGTGCACTGAATTGCTAGAGCAAGCTGTTCTCACCCATGTCAGCCGTTCTCTTTCTCCTGGAGGTGACTGAGTTTTGCCTGTTAGCAGGTCCTGGCTCCAGGTGCTATGTAGGCATCCTACATTTCCCATACACCAGCTGGATTTCCCTTCCTGCTAAGTAGAGGACAGATTTCCTTCCCATCCCGAGGCTTGGAAGAGGCGGGGATGCTCCATTTTGAGGGCCAAGCCTGTAGCTCACATTAGTGGGAAAACCTCCCATCATGGGGGGAGCCCAGGTCACCCTGCAGGCTGCTGGAGAGCCAAAGCCACAGCCCCTGCATCCCGGACTGTGCTGCCACAAGTCCCAGGGCAGTGGTGCAGCCCTGTCCTGTCCCTTGTGCGGTGACAGTGGCTCCATCTTTCTCTTTTGCTTCCACAGGGTTGGAGAGTGTGGACCATTACCCAATTCTCGTGGCTGTGACGGGAATCCTGGTCCGGCTGCTTGTGGACACCGATGCTCAGGGGTGAGTGGATTTGCTCGCTGAAGCACAGCATCACTGCGCATGGCACTGCTTTGGGTAACTGCAGCAGTCTGTGTCACAGGTGACATTACAGGAGCAATGTATTTGCGTGGTGAGGAGAGGCAGATGTGCTTGGAGCAGGCAGAAGCCAGTGTGTTTTAAACCCCTGCTCCGTAAGTGAGGTGGTTTCATTGTTCTTCCAGCAGGGTGGGGTCACTGTCTGCAACCCCTTTTTAGGCAAACTTTTCCTTATCAAAGGGCATCTCTGTGTTCAGCACACCAATGGCCTTGTCGTGTAATTGGGAGCAGGACAGCTTCCAGCATCCTCACTGAAAACATTCTCAGGGAAGCCATGGCTCAGCTCAGACTGCTGGCTGATGTGTGCTTGCACTGAGCCCTGAAAAAAAGCTCGTGCTGATACACTCTGCAGCCCTGTCTTTGCTCTCTCCCAGCGTCGCCCTGCCACCGTGCTCTGTAGGATGCTGGAGGAGAAGGGGCTGTGTCCGCACTGCACACCCTGCTCGTTTCCACGCTGGGAGAACATGATAGTCCCTGGCTTTGCAGAGAGCAGAGCCCCATCTGGCTGAGCGGCTCAGCCCTGCAGCCAGGCTTTCAGCTTCTTCTCTCAAGGACTCAAAGATGTACACAAATACATCTAATTATACCCTGCCTCCCGTGGCTGCTGCACCAGTCACACAGCCCCAAGGATGACAGTGCCAAGTGCTTAGCACAAGGTCACCGATCAGTGGCCTTGCTGGGCTGGGGGTGTGGGTGTATTTTGCTCTCCCCCAGAATCCTGCTGCGTGGAAAAGGCGACTGGCACAAATCTGATGCCACAACTGGTTACTTCTTCCTGGAAGGAAGGAGAAGATGTGATAAAGCAGTTCCCTGTATGCCAGGCAGGACAAGAAATCCTCCCCTGGACTTCCTGTCCCTTGAGCATCTGTCCCAGAACAGATGACAGGGGTAAAAGTTGTTGCCCTGGTCTTCAGTTCAGCAGACTCTAAAAAGCACTGAGAAGACAGCAGTGGGATGAAGATCACATCCTTCCCAGCCTGCAGGGAGTCCTGTGCAAACAAAAACCTTCCAGGTTGTGTCTCCCTTACCTGAAAAGCCAATCGTGCTGGGAAGCTGGTGTCACAGGGGCTGGACACTGCCAAGTGCCACTGTCCCCTGTGTACTGGCTGCGTGGTGACAAACCAGAGGTGCTGTATCCTGCTGTGCAGCTGGGCAGTGGCAAATCCCTGGCTGATCACCAAGGGTTTTGCAGTCACCTCCGTGGGCACTGGAGAGCAGAAATAAATGAGAGGCAGCGGGGTGATGCAGGCAGAGTAACACGGCCCTGTGGTGGGCCTGGCTGAGCAGCAGAAACACGAGCTGAGACAGGAGGAAGCCGAGGACAAAAATTCTATAAAACAAGATGCTTCTGCGTGATTTTGCAAAGCCCAGCACTAAATCTGAGGTTTGATCTGCCACTGATCTATAAAAGGCAGGCAAACGCTGCAGGGAGGCCTTTCAGGTCAGTCAAGACACAGAAGTGCCGAGGCTGAGCAGCTTGGAGACCCCCATGGCTACCAGCACCGAGGGGACGGGCAGCCTAACCACAGGCAGGGTGACACAGCAAAGGGAAAACGGGAGGATTGCCATGGGTCACAGTGCTGCAGGAAATCACGTAAAGGATCCCAGGGGTAACTGGGCTCTGCAGACCAGACCTGTTTTATGGAAGTCAAAAGGAGACGATGCTCCTTTTTCTGTTCCCCTCGGTGTAGCGAGCAGAGTAACAGGATGGGCATTTCTCCTCCTGCAGAAGCACCCTGCCTGGGCAGAACTAGAAGCAGGTAGAAATCTCTCCCAGGTCCCATTTGGCAGCTCCCAGGTTTCCAGAAATCATTAACAGAGCAATTATATGATGTGGATTTGCTGAGAGGAACTTCTCTTTGGGAATTGCCCACGACACCAGCTGTTAGCCTGACTAGTTCATCGCAGGGATGCTGTGCCCTAGGGGATGAGGACAAGGAGCAGTATCTCAAATGACTTCCTTGGCTTGGGGGTGGTTTTTCTGGTTGCCTGTAACCCAGCCATGGAAGCAAGCTGACCCTGGACCAGGCACTTGGCTGGAGGCTTTGCCCTGGGACAGCGAGCACAGATTCCCCTGGGAGCGGAGCAGGGGAAGGGCAGGAGTAACGAGAGCTGGGGCCCTGCCCGCTGCCTGCCTGGGCCCCCCCCAAATGCAGACTCATCCAGCCGTGTTATCAGGATGCAGTCTGATGCCTCAGCTGCTCCTTGCCCAGCACAGGACGCTCAGCCAGGCAGCAAGTCCTCCTATTACGGGCTCCTGGCACAAAAAAAGCCATTAAGCACAAGGGTAGGGAACATTGCCCAGGCTGGGATGTGATGAGACAATTGATACATCGCATGCCTCAGTCTGTGGGTAGAGCTTTTGGGAGGGGAGAAACGCATTCCCCGTCGGGTCCAGCAGCACCGGTGCTGCTCGTGGGGAGCCAAAACTCGGGCACTGCCCCATCCGTGGGCACCCCTCTCCATCAGCCCTCCAGGGCTCGGCTGCCGCAGCTCCCGAACACTCGCTGGGGCTGGAGGGTGGAGAGGGAAACCTTTCACTGCTCGCAGAGCATCCTTAGAGAGCAGATGGCTTGGCCAAGAGCAGAGCCTGAGGATTTCACGGCTTGGCTCAGCCAGGGGCTGGAATCAGCCTCACGAGCGGGGGCAGAGGAACGGCAGTGCAGGGCACAGCCTGCGAGGCTGCCAGCTCCAGCCAGGGGCTGCTGGCAGAGGGGCTCCCACGACAGGAGCGTGTTCTCGAGGGCTTGCAGGGAGGGCACAGCCCGGCTGTCTCCTAACCAGGCAACAGCTCCAGGGCTGGAGACAGCCTGGGGCTCTGCGAGGCTGCTGCAGGGCTGCTCAGGCCTCCGTGCAGGAAAGGAGGAGCTGGCAGGCTGAGCCAGGAGCTGGGCTGAATCGCTGAGCCCACGCCAGAGCCCCTGGCTGCCTTCAGCCAGTATCATCCCCCCTGCTAAATAATTGAGCAGATTTTCTATTAAGCCTCCTTTGGAGCGAGCTAATGGAGCAGCGTTGGCCAGAGCTTGGGTAATGATCCTGGGGAGAGCGAGTGATGTGGGAAGGGGGCGAGGCCCAAAGGGTGGGCTGCAGGGCCCTGCGTGAGGGGGGTGCGCTCAGCAGGGTCAGGGCTTGTGGCTTGCAGGGCTGGGACACGGGCAGGGAGTCAGCGAACTTGTCTGTGGCACAGCTTCTAAAGAAGCTGCCTTCAGGGTGCATCTCCTGGGGATTGCCACCCAAAAGCTGGAGGGGACAGAGGGAGGAGCACAGCGGGCACCAGGAAGACGGCTGTGCCTGCCAGTGGAGCGCAGGACGGGGGTCCTGGACCAGAAGCAACCGTGCTGTGACACGGGGATGCTGAGCACGAGCCAGGGGGAGCTGCCAGGAGGTGTGGCACTGAGCTGTGGTACTGGGCTCCTGCAGGCTGGGTGGCTGCTGCTTCTCCTTTGCACCAGGCCGGGGGTGCAGAGGGCCGGGCAGGCAGGAGGGAGGAGACAGCGAGGTTCCCATGGCAAAACTCACGCTTCAGTGGGGGAGAAGGTGAGCAGGCACGAGGCCACGTGGTGGAGGCAGGTTAAGAAGGCTTTGTGCAATTTCTAGATGGCTTTTGGGTTGCCCTCGTTAAAGAAGACACGGAAGATCCCACTTTGCAGGTTCCTAAATGCAGCCCGGCCACCTGCACAGATACCGGGGTACCCAGGGGGCTGCTCCCCTCTGCACCTGGCATTTCTCTGCAGCCCGGTGGTTACTGAGCACTTTCTAAATGCTCATGCTCCTTCAACACTTTTGATGACGCCTGGGTTGTAGTGGAAGTGAGGCACAGGAGGAGACATTGCCCACATCCCTCAGACCACAGGAGCCCTTGCTGCCTTGCCCTAAAAACTCGGGAGCGGTACTGAGGTCTGGGTGTCGGGGGAGCAGGAGCTGGAGCACAGCAGTGCCTGGCTCCAGGCCCCGGGGCTGGTGGGCACAGGCATGGTGCTGCCGTGCACCGGGCTGTGCTGCCCGCATCTCTTTGGAAAACCAACAGCGTCGCAAGGAAAGGCTCCAGCCCCAGCCCCAGGTCCTGCGGCCAGCCCTGGTGGCTGGGGGACAGGAGGGACCTGCCTGAGGGGCTGAACTGGGAAGTGCCAGGGGAGGCAGCGCTGGAGCCTGCTCCTTCATTCCCATGGCTGCAGGTGCCAGGTGGGTTTGGGGGTGCTTTGTGCAGCCCCGTTCCTTCACCTCGCACGGGGAATTCCTCGGGGAATGGCCAGGACGTTTCCAGCTCCTGCGTGTCAGGGAGGCCGTGCTTGTGGTTCCGTTTGTCCTTGCTGAGCTTTGCCTTTGAAGCTGCTTAATGAACTGCTCTGACAGGTCAGATATCCTTGCTCCTTTCCAGGCATCACCAAAATGCGAACCACCAGCAGGATTTTCCCAGGAAAATCCTTCAGGGGCGGTGCTGCTACAAGCTGTGGCTGTGCTGCCCTGGCACAGTGGGGCTCAGCCTTCCTGCAGGGCAGCACCAACTGCAGCCAGCCTCCACGCGCTCTCCTTGGCTTCTCTTGGCTGCTGCAGCCTCGGACAGGCCCTTGGGAGCTTTCCTTACACTCCCGTGAGCCCGGGGCTTTCCCTGACCTTAGCTCAGCTGAGGGTGCAGGTTTGCAGGAGCACCGGTGCCCGTGCTGCTGGTGGGGGCACAAGGCAGTGGGAAGCCCTGGGACAAGGCCCACAAGCTGTGCGCTGGTGCAGGTTGCACTGCCTCGTGTCTCTTTCTCAGCGCTGCTTTTTGGAGGTTCCCAGGAGCCCTGCCAGGGTGAGGGCTCGCGTCCCCTCGTTGTAGCACCTCTCTAGGATGGTTTTTCCAGACGCTGAGGCAACAACAGCAGGGAAAGCACCAGCAGTGCTGCCTTCCTGCAGCAGAAGTTGAACCCTCGGCAGGGGATGGTTTTGCACAAACAAAGCAAAAGCAGATCAGGCTTCCCAAATAAAGACCCCACCCCAGAAACTGAGGGGGGCAAATCCAGCTCCTCCTCGGTGGCATCCCAGCCCCGGAACGCAGCCAGGCTGTGCCATCACCTTGCCTCTGTCCCCAAGGGACAGGGCACTGCTGAAGCACCTCGCCAGCCCCAGCAGCCCCCGGCACAACCACCTCAGCATCCCAGGCTCATCAGTGGCTCTGTGCTAACAGGAGGTGACAGGGCAGGCGTGGGGAGCGAGGGCAGGGGCTGGTGGCACCCATCCCTCGCACAGAGCAGGGGCCGCGGGGCTGGCAGCAGCAGGGCACGTAGCGCATGCGGCCACGCCGGGTCGGTGCCAGGGGGCCAGCCACGCTGCGGCCATCTCAGGAGAGCTCTCCCAAACCCTCCCTGTCTTCACACCACAGCTTCTGGTGAGCGCTTTGGGCACGGTTGGCTTTTTTTTTTTTTCTGGGAAAAAAAAAAAAAAAAGGCTGCTTGTTTCTTTGCTGAAAAAGTTGGAGGAGTGGCGACAGCTGCGTGCTCTCCTCCCGGCTGCCGAGGGGTGGTGGTGGCTGGCAGATGGAGGGGCGCTGCTGTCCCGCTGCTCACCCCGTGTCCAGCTGTGGTCCCCCAGTCCCAGAGGGAGGGGGAGAAACTGGGAGGGGGTGGCCTCAGTGGAGATGGAAGTGGCCGAGGGGAGCTGGGAGCTGCAGCAGGGCTGGGAGGGTTGTGCCGAGGGCAGAGGCACGGGGGAAGCAGCACGGCTCTGCCTGGCCGGGTGGGCACCTGCACCCGTGGAGGGGGTCAGGACTCGGCCCAGGACAGGGCCAGCCTGCCCCCGAGCTGCTCTTCTGCGCCTTTCAGTCCTGCCTGTCCCTTGTGTGCCCTTGTGGCACCTGCTGCTGCTCCCTCCCCACCGTCACCAAGCAGGGGGCACCTCCGCTCTGTCCCAGGACGTTGAGCCCCTCACCGAACGAGCCCGGTGCCGTGGCAGGCTGCCAGCAAACCACAGGGACCCCCCAGACCCCAGCGAGGGGGACAGCAGCTCCCACCGACCCCCTGCAAGGGCAAGGAGACACTCAGCCCAGAGTGAGCTTAAAAAAATAGGCATTTTTATTCAAATGTAACTAGAGAATTATGACCCAAGAGAGGAGATTACTCACATTTATCGATGGGCTTATTGGGTTACTGCTGTTTGCTGTGCTTGAGCAGCGCTTTTTGTCCGTCTCAAGGAGAAACGGAGCGGGGCGGGTGGCGCGCGAGACCTCATCGTCCTTGGTGGCACGGGGAGAGCTCTGAGCACTGCGGGTCGGGGCGCTGCATCACGTCACCTCGTGCATGCCTGCCTCTACTATTTACAGCTTCTCGTGAGTGTTAAGAAGCAAAAGCTTGTGCTGTCTGCTCGGCTGCGTGCCTCGCCGGGAGCTGAGCCCCCTCCTCCCTGCACAGCTGCCTTAGGGAGGGGGACGCATCCCAGCCCCCCCGGCTGATGGGTGCCTGCACGGGCCCGGCTGTATCGGTGGGGGCTTGCCCCGGGGACACACTGCCCCTGCTCCAGACCGCGGCACGCAGATGGGGACTGGCACGGGCAGGGAGAGGACGGTGGCGCTGCCCCCAGGGACAGTGCCGAGGGTGCCCAGGACAATGGCTCTGGGCTGGGCCCGGTGTTCCCACGGCCGTGGCAGAAATCCAGCCCCCACGTCGCTGCCAGGGAGTTTGGCTGCCAGGACAAAGCGGGGGTTTCTCGGGCGCGCTGGGTTCGTTAGCGTTACCCTTGTGCTGAAGAGGCCGTTGCCGGTGGCTTACGCGAGGGGCTCCTGCTGGGTGCTGGCAGGCACGAGGGGCTCGCGGCTGAAGCGGTCACGGGTGACGCCGGTCACCCTCGCAGGGCGCAGGCAAGCGGGGAACTCGGGGTGCCCGACGATCCTGCTTTGAGCAGCGATGGAGGAAAACAGCTCCTGGGGAGGCACCAGCCTCCTCCTAGCCCTGCCCTGCTACGACACGATGGGGGTGTCCGAGAAGACGGAGCTGATGGACTCCGAGTCCGACTTGAGCTGCAGGACCTTGGGGTTCTTGGGGTCGGGGAAATCCTCGCCAAGGGCCAGGCGGACCTTGCCGTTCTGCGCCTCCCGGATGGGCTCGAGGAAGACCACGTGCTTGTTGGCACTGGCCTTACGGCTCGTCCCGTCCGTGGCGGGCGGCGTGGTGCTGAGGATGGAGGACTGGGCGCTGCACTCCTGCGGGGGGCTGAGCGGGGCCGGCTTCTTGCAGCAGGGCAGGCAGCGGCAGGGCGTGAGGTACAGGTACATGAGCACCAGCACCAGGCTCACTATGCACCCCAGCAGCGTCGTGAGGCCGGTGCTGAAGGTCTCCCCTTCTGGCTTGGGGTAGTGGACCGTCACGTTGACCTCACACATCCTGCTGAAATTGCGGGGGCTGCTGATGGCCAAGCACACGTAGACCCCCGAGTGCCAGGGCTTGGCCGCTGCGATCTTCAGGCTGCCGTTGCGGTACACCTCCACGGAGCGGTTGCTGTTCCCCGGGTGCCTGATGGGCTCGTGGTGAGGTGAGATCCACATGTAGGTGGTGAGCACGTCGGGCAGGCTGGCGTTGCAGGTGAGCAGGAGGGCCTGGCCCACCGTCACCGGGAAGGGCACGGGGTGCACGTCCTCGGGGCCGGCCGAGCAGTTCTCGAACATGTGGCTGTACTTGAGGAACTTGATCAGCGAGCGGGGCACGGTGTCGGACACCTTGCAGGTGTGCTCCTCGAAGAAATCCTTCACGGAGCTGAAGCCTCGCTGCTTCCAGCGCTGGAGCATCAGGTAGAGCGGGCAGCTGCAGCGCACGGGGTTGTTGTGCAGGTACAAGCCGTTGCCGATGTTTTCGGGCAGAGCCGCCAGCTCCTCCACGGGGATGCTGCTCAGGCTGTTGGAGGACAGGTCCAGCGTGCGCAGGCTGTAGTTGCCCAGCCCCTGCACCGAGCGGAAGGGGAAGGTGGTCAGGTTGTTCCAGCTCAGGTAAACTTTCCTCAGGCCGCTTAGCTTGGCGAAGGCGTTCTCAGCCACTCGCGCGATGCGGTTGTTGTAGAGCAGCAGCTCTTCCAAGCTCACCAGCGCCTCGAAGTAGTGCGTCTCGACGGCGTGCAGGCGGTTGGACGACATGTCCAGGTGCCGCAGGTACGAGGCGTTGTGGAAAGCCCGCGGCGAGAGCTCCCTGATCTGGTTGTGGCTCATGTGCAGGGCCTCCAGGTGCGGCAGGGCGGCCAGCCAGCGGTCGTGGAGCTGGGTGAGGGCGTTGTGGCTCAGGTCCAGCGTGGTGGCGGTGGGCGGCAGCGGCCCGGGCACGCGTTGCAGCGTCTGCCGGCTGCAGCTCAGCAGGTCCGAGGTGCAGATGCAGGCGGCGGGGCATCTGCGGGCGGGCGGCGAGGCTCGGCCGTGGGCGCACAGCTGGAGGAGCAGCAGCAGCCACAGCGGCCCCGCGGCCACCATCGCGGCGCTGGGGGGGCGCCGTGCGCCGGGTGGGCACGGGGGGGGCCCCGCCGAGCATCCGCGGCCCCCCGAGTCCCGCTGCGAGAGGAGTCCAAGGGCGACGTCCCCTCCCCGCCACCACCGGCCCGGCGCCCCCGGGGCTCGGGCAGCGCCTCCGCCGCGTTACCTGCGCCCGGGCTGCCCCGGGGGGTGCCCCTGGGGGGTGCGGTGGGGGCCGCTCCCCACGCGTGGCTCCGTCCCCGAGCGGCGCCCGGCGGCTCCCGGCCGGCGGCTCCGTGCCCGCCGCGCCCCGCTCGCTATTTACGGGCCCGGCCGCGCTGCCATTGGTCCCGGCACGGGCTGGGGGCGGGCCGGGGGACGGCGGGGACCCCCCCTTCACCTCCTCTTTACCCCCCCCCGAAGCCCGGCCCGGGGTCGTGCCGAGCCCGGCGGGGTCCCCGCGGAGGACACGGGGACGGGGGGTCCCCCCCGAGGGGTGGCCGCCCGGTGAAGGACGCTCGGGGATGTCCTTGGGCAGCACCTGGGCGCGTTGGTGGCAGGCTGGGGAATCGGTTTCCATTAGGGCAGCAAAAAGCTAATTTGGCTGCTGCGGCTGCCGTTAACCCCCTGCTCCCCAGCACAGGCTCGGGCTGCGACAGTCGGAGCTGGCAAGGCGAGCGCTCCACGCGGCTTTGCCCTTCGTGGGGCTGCCCAGAGCCAGGGACGGGGCCGTGGGGATGGGTCCTGAGGGAGGTGCAGGTGCCCAGGCAGAGCCGGGGGCTTGCTCGCCCCCCATTACTGGAGGGGACGCGTGTCCTGCTCCGTGCCCTTCCCCTGTCCTGTTGTCCCCACTGCTGCTTGAGGCCAGGGGGAGCCACGGCCGCTCCCTCCTGCCTCGCATCCTGGGCACCCACTTGCCCTTGGAGCTGTCCCCAAGGCGCAGGGGATGCCCCGGCACCAAGGCCTGTGCTCCTTTTACCCTTGCTGTGCGAGGATAGTGCTGGCTGCTTCCATCACCCTGCAGCTCCCAAGGCCTGCGCCAGGCACCTGAGCGTGAGGGTTGCAGCCTCAGCAAGTGCTAATGTACCCTATCGATCCCCGGAGGCTGCCTGAGCAGGGTGCTGGCAGAGGAGGAGGAGGAGATGGATGCCCTTCGGCTGCCTTCGAATGTGCTAGGAGGAGCACAGGGCCCTGCGTGTGCCCCGCTGTGCCCCAGCTCTGTCCCCATGGGCACAGGCGCTGGGGACTCCTGAGGGCTGGGGCACCCTGGGGCTCCCACTTCACTGCTGCAATCGCCCCTAGTGCCAGCCGCAGCTCCTGCAGCACCCAGCTGGCTGCGCTGGGCCTGGGGACACAGCCAGGGGCTTGGCCAGGCCGGTGGGGACATGATGGGGTGGGGAGGGGGCACAGCCTGACTGTGATGTCCCTTTGCAGGGCTGAGCGTGCGACAGCAGTGATGCTGGCAGACCCCTGCTTCCAGCTGCGCTCCATCCAGTACCTGCTGGGCCACGCCGAACCCTCAGCCCTGGCGGCTGCTGCCCCGGCCACCGAGAAGCGCCATTTCTCCCTGAACACGTGTGAGTGTGCGCACCGGGATGGGGAGCTGGGGCTGCTGGGTCCCTGGGCTGTGCCCTGACCTGGGCACGGTGCGCCCCCAGCAGTGGCACTCGGGTCAGGGCTGTCATGCCCAGGTTGGTGCCTGCTATCGGTGGTGGTTTTGTCCCCTTGCAGCGCCCTTGGCTGCATTCTCTGAGCCAGTGCCTCAGCCCAGGGAGGTTTGATTTTGCAGGAGTGTTCCCAACTATCCAGCTGCTGTCCCCTATCCTGGTTGCTTCCTGAGGGCAGCCGCAATTCCCCCTGCATCACCCAGCAGCCTCAGGGCAGCCTGGGCTGGGGGCAGGGGCACCACCCCAACACCCATTTTTGGTCCTACAGACACAGAGTACATCAGTACGGAGGAGCTGGCGAAGGTGGACAAGATGCTGAGCCACCTGAGTGAGGAGTCCAAGCAGGCGGCTGCCACCACGCTGGTGAGTCTCCCCTGCCCCTGCCCCTGCCCCTGCCCCTGTCCCCACAAGGCAGTTGTCACACTGCTTGGGTGCAGCCATGGCACAGCTGCCGTGCAGCTCTGAGGTGCCATGGTTTTCACCACCAACTGCCTGCTCGCCCCCTCCCCAGCCCACCAGCGAGGAGGATCTCTGCCCCATCTGCTACGCACACCCCATCTCAGCCATCTTCAGGCCCTGCTCCCACAAGTCGTGCAAGTGAGTAGCTCCTGCGTGCCCGTGCCCCCAGCTCCCAGCACCATTACGGGGCAAAGGGTGCTCACACTTCTCTCCTGTCCCAGAGCCTGCATCAACCAGCACCTGATGAACAACAAGGACTGCTTCTTCTGCAAGGCCACCATCACGGGCGTGGACGACTTCACCAAGCCCGCCAGCTCGTAGCACCCAGCCCCGCGCCTCGGGCTCCCCCAGCTGAGCGCTGCACGCTGGCTTCTCCCTCGGCAGCCCCCCTCCCGGGGACAGGCCAGGACCCAGCGCAGGGCCGGGTTCTGCAGGGAGAGGCTGGCTCAGGGAGGGGCCGGATGGCAGGCTCTGGGGCCAGCATCGCCCTTCTCCTGCCCTGCAGGTCATTCTCAGGGAGGGGAGCCCGAGGCCTCGTTGCCACAGCAGCCCCGCATGCGGTGAGCGGTGCCTGGGCCCTGGGCCCTGTGTGTTTGGGCTCTGTTACTTTGCCCCTGGCTGGGGGCTGACTTGATGAAATGCAGCATTAAATTATTCTTCCTTATGTGGTGCCCTGAGACATGGGGAGGGGAAGCCAGGCCAGCTCCGGCAAGCGACCTGGGTGCTTGGGCTGTGCGCAGACGATGCTCAGAGGTAGACAGAAGTATAAATATTTAATCCAGGCAGAGCCGGGAGCGGAGGGCGCACCGGGGGCTGCTACATGATGATGCGTGGCTCTGGTACAGACTCGGTGATGGACTTGTGCGGCAGCACGTTGGCCCCATTGAGGTAGAGCTCGTCGTTGACAATGACGTCCTCGCCCAGCACTGTCACGTTCTCCATGCGCACCTGCCCCAGAGAGCCCCGTCACACCCGCCCCGGCTCAGGGCACGGTGCCACGTTCCTGCTCCTGCCCGCAGGCACATCCCAGCTGCCCTTCGGCCACAGCCTGGGGTGGCAGGAGGAGGCAGGAGGGCGAGACCCCTGACCCCCCCCAGCCCTGCAGCACCCGCGTCCTCACCCACTGCCCCACGGAGCAGCTCCAGCCCACAATGCAGGACTCCAGCCAGGAGTGGGAGCGGATGCGGGCCCCCTCCAGCACCGTGCAGCGCTTGATGCGCACCCCGTCCTCCACCACCACGCCGGCCCCGATCGTCACGTTGGGGCCGATGACACAATTTGCCCCGATCTTGGCGCTGGGGTCCTGGAAGGAAGAAAGGCTGCACCGGGGCTGCGAGGCAGCTGCAGCTCTGCACGGCCTGCAACGCTTCGCTGGCGTGGGGACGGGAGGGCACAGCTTGAGGGGCACGGTGAGCACAGCAGCGGGGAGCTGGAGCGAGCCTGCGAAGCATGCCTGGGGCTGGCGCGCTGGGGGCTGGCACTTACCACCAGCACATTCCCTACAACACCGGGCCCCGAGTGCAGCTTCTCGGGGTGCTGAGCCCGCAGCGCCTGCAGGTACATGCACATGCCCGTGAGAAAGTCTTTCGGCTGCCCGATGTCCATCCAGAAGCCTGCGGGGACAGAGCCGTGGTGACAGCCCCCGGCGAGGGGGCAGCGGTGCGGGCGGCACCCCCGTGCCCGGGCAGGGCCTTACCCTGCAGCTCCATGGCGTAGAGCTGCCCCTCCTGCGCCATGGCCGGGAAGATCTCCTTCTCGATGGACGTGGGGCGCAGCTGCGGGGACGGGGCGCGGGGCTCAGCGGGGGGCTCCCAGCCTTCAGCCCCCGGCCCCCAGCCCCCGGCCCGGCCCCTACCTGGATGCGCCGCAGGATGCCGGGGCTGAAGATGTAGAGCCCGGCGTTGATCTTGTTGGACACGAAGACCCGCGGCTTCTCCACGAAGCGGCAGATGCGGCCGGTGTCGGCCTCGCTCACCACCACGCCGTACTTGGCCGGCTCCTCCACGCGGGTCACCACCAGCGAGCCCTCCCCGCCGTGCTGCCGGTGGAAGCGGGCCAGGGCGGCGAAGGGGAACTCGCAGATCACGTCGCTGTTGAGCACAAAGAAGGGCTCCCCGCCCTCGGCCAGCAGCTCCCGGGCCAGCGCCAGCGGCCCCGCTGCCCGCCCGTCAGCAGCGGCGCGGCACCGGGCGAGCCCAGCCCGCGCCCCCCCCCCCCCCCCCCCCCCCCCCCAGCCCGCAGCCCCCTCCCGGTCCCCCCCCCCCCGATCCCCTCCCGGCGCTACCTGTGCCCAGCGGCTCCTTCTCGTGCGACAGCGAGATGCGGAGGCCGAGCTGCGGGCACAGCGGTCAGGGCGGGGCCGCCCCGCGCAGGGGGTGCCCGGGGTGCCGGGGGGGGCCCCCCGCCGCCCTTACCCGCTGCTCCTGCTCCCGCATGGCGGCCTCCAGCGCCTCGGACATGTAGCTGACGGCCAGCACCACATGGCTGACCCCCGCCTGGCGCAGCGCCTCGAGCTGGTGCAGCAGCAGCGCCTTGTTGCAGAACTCCACCAGCGGCTTGGGCCGGCTCAGCGTCAGCGGCCGCAGCCGCGTCCCGAAGCCCCCCACCAGGATCAGCGCCCGCATCCCCGCGCCCCCGCCCGCGCCGCCGCACGGACACGTCAGCAGCGCGCCCCGCGTCACCGCCCGCCCCCGGGGGCGGGGTCTCCGCCAAGCCCCCCCCCCCCCAGGAAGCCCCGCCCGCCCCCCGGCAGTGCCCCCCCCCCAGCACGCCGTGCCCGGGGCCGCAGTTGGTCGCTTTATTTCCGCGCTCGGGTGATCCATCATCCACAGTGCCCACACGGAACGCGAGGGCAGGGCTGGTGCGCAGAGCTGCCCGCCCGCTGCTCCCCAGCACTGCAGCCCCCTTCCCACATAACCAAGGGAATTTCAAAACTATTCCATGGGCTTCCAGGACAGGAGGCTCCTCCAGCCCCAGCTCCCACCCCCCCTGCTTTCTCTCCCCGAAGGCCAGGCCCCCCTCCAGTACACACAGGCAAGGAGCAAAGAACCAGGCCCCCCGCCCCCCCGTAGGCATCTCTGGGCGCTCCTGCAGCAGGCAGAGCCAAGGGGGTCAGAACCAGCTGGGCAGCACCAGGCGCTCTCTTCCACCCTGCCTCCCCTCAGCTCTTCTAGCCAAGTACATTTAAAAAACAATGGAGCAATATAATTGTTTTTAAAATGGAGGTGTCTGCTTTTCCTGCGCTAGGAGGTGGTCCTGTCGGCTCCAGTCACCAGGACAAGAGGCTGTGGCCTGGGACTACTGGTTCTCTTCACGCATCTGTTCCATGATGTTGATGAGGCTTTCCAGCCCGAACACGTACCCCATGTCAGGCCCATCGTGCACAGTGGGGTCATCGCGGAAGCCTTTGAAGGTGCTATGCGCAAAGTCAATCATACGCACATCCACCTTGGGCCGGGGCGAGTCGGGCTCTGTGCTGCCGCCGTCCTGAAGGCTCTCGGGGAGGGAGCTGTCCGTTCGCTTCAGGCGCGCCTCGGGCCGGATATCCACAAACGTCCCTGACCTGTTGTCCTTCCCATCGTAAATGATGAGAAGGGAGCTGGAGTAGAAGCGGTAGGAGGCCTGTCTCTCCAAAACTGCTTTCAAGCTTCGGAGTTTGGTGAGGACAGGCTCAAAGAGGTCCTTGCGCAGCTCTACGCCGTTGTGGAGATAGTGGTAGATGGCATTGCGGAAGCCCTCGATGGAAAGACCGCGTCCATAGTATTTATTCCTGCATAAGTAATGCCCTGTGTTCAGCTGATAGACCTAGAACATCAAAGGAAATACACATCAAGTGGGAACGCCAGGCTGAGGCAACGCACAGAGCCCAAAGCTGTCCTGTAGGGACAGGGCAGAGGGAGCTCACCTCACCACCACACCCAGGAGCGAGCAAACAGCTCTGCGAGCTCCCTGAATCCCAAAGCAGCTCACGTGTGCACGGCCAGGGTGTCTGAGCACCAGGCTGGCACTGGCCCCATGACACCCACAGGTGAGCGTCCCCAAAGCAGCACACCACAACAGACCCCAAGGCTCAAAAAGCTGAGTTGTTTAAAAAGCAGCTCAGACACATCCTCTGGCAGCGGGAGCCATGCACGCCTTGCCATTAGGACGTGGCATGTGATTAATGCAGGGCCCTCATTGCTTCAGAGTCTGTGGGCAGAGATCTGGATTACAAGATACTTCTGCTGGTGGCGAAAAAGATCAACTCTGTTGCACAACAGCACCAACAGCAAATCCTTGTGCTCAAGGTGTAGCACCAAGAGACAATTTAAAGTCCCAGTGCGGCACAGAAATAAACATCAGATGATGCTAGGGCAGAAACAACACATCTCCCCCAGGCACTGCAGTTCTAGCTTAACACCAAGCCAGAAGAACAGTTATTTTAGAAAACCCCCATGTTTTCCATGAACACCTCTGGATAAAGCAGGCCACCTTGCAAGAATCCATTGTCCTAGGACTAGAAGTGAAAACAAAAAGCTCATACCACAAACTCTGGTGTACCTACCTGACGAGGAGGGCTAACTCAGTGCTCAGCAGAAAACACTAACTAGTCAGCAGCTCTAATGGAGCTGGGGAAAGGATGTGCAGCACCTGCTGCAGACTTGGGCATTCCTACCTGCATGCCACACACTCGCACGCCCAAGGTGGCAGAAGTGCTCTGCTCACACTTCTTCATCTGCCGAGCAGCCTTCTCCTCAGAGGCATCGTCTCCGTGCTGTCTGGTCCCCATCTTCAGATCAAGCACACAGGGAAACTTGAAGTGATGCACCACGTTCTCCAGCAAGAGGAACTCTGGGAGAGGCGTCAAGGAGAGCTCAACTGGCAGAGACGCTGCTCCCCAGGGCAGCCAGGAAGAGGGACGCAGCGTGAGATGGGGTTGGGTGGCAAACAAATAGGAACCAAAGAAGAGAGAGAACAAACTTTGGGAAGGTGAAGAGAAAGGACAAAACCCAAGCAGTGGCACACGGGCTTTGGCACCCTGTAGAAAAAGTCAGCCTGGGAAGTGGCCTGCCCAGCACTAAGCAGGGGATCACATACAGGCACGCTGCGCTCAGCAGGAGGAGCTGAGGAGCAGAACGCTTAGGTCAGAATGCTAGGAAGAACTGGTGGTATGTTAAGGGAGAGCTCAGTCTACACAGATCTGCAATTTAACCACACGGAAAAAGAACACAATCCCCACAGACCAAGAACTCGAGGTTCAAGTAAGATCCACAGTGCTGCTGTTATCAACCTGACCAGAACAGCAGCGCTAACCAATACACGAGGAAAAACTGGAGAGGCTACAAAGGCAGGAAACAGCAGCAATGGGAACCTTCAGTCACCACCACACACAATGGGCAAGCCTTCCAGTAGGGCACAACACTGAGAACAAGCCTGAGGCAACCACCAGAGCTAACGGAGTCCCAAAGGGGAAAACAACGCCGAAGGTTGCCCGAAAGAGTAGGTCATGGTTCAGCACATTATGCTAAAATGGCAACCAGAGCACAGCCAGATTAAACTTACATGGAAGTTTAACATTTAGAGAAATCCATCAACAGCCACGTCTGATTTGAAAGAGGAACTTCATAAAAATAAGGAAGTGTGTTAAAAAAAGATAGGACAGCTAAAAAGAATTACTGCTCTGAAAGCAATGTGGCTTTTATTTAAAAATACGAGCTGGAGGCTCAAAGCACTCATTTGAGAATAGGAAAAGGAAGCCTACGCAGTTAAAGTGTGGAAGAATAAAGCTATTAAAAGCGAGGCTGTTTCTAAGCAAGGAAAACAAAAATCAAGCTCCAGCAGGTGAAACAAAAACACAAGTTGGCAAGTTAGGAAAGAAGTACAAGGAGCAATTTGCAAAGGCACAGAAATTAACCTCCTTCTGCCACGTGAAGCAGTGACTCAGACTGCCCGAAGGGTTTATAGTCAAAGCATAAAAGGAGCTGGGGGGCAGGGTGGAAGCAAAAAGGAGAGACCCCAAAAAGAAAAATTAATGTTAATATTTTATTGTGCTTAACGGCGAAGAACGTTGGGAATTCTCAAGCAAAAGTGCTAATTTCAAAGAATTGTCACAAACTGAAATGCAAAGAGAAGAGATCACACGTCCAAGAAAAACTGAAGAGTATCAACTCACCAGAAACGGGCAGTCTCACCCAGAAGCCCTGAACATCACAAGGGAGAGCTACCTCCCTTATTAAACAGGATGCGCTACCTCATTTAAAGCTGCCTTAGCTCCAGAAGACTAAAGGGAGACTACTGCAGTGCTGACCTGCAGAGATACGGGAACTACAAACTGACAGAAGCGTACCTCACAGCTCAGAGGGATGCTGGATGGAAGAACAGAGGCAGATGCAGATAAGCACAATTTATCAGAGAAGATCAGGCACACCTGTTGTGAAAGTAACGTCTCAAAAATATCCTGGGGTTCTTCAGCAACTTCAAGAAACACAGGCATGAGGTATTGGACCAAATGAAATCCGCACAAGTATCAAGAGACATTTGACAGATGTCTCAAAAAGGCTAAACAGCAGGCTGAGGACTGAGGTGCTGACAGGGTGATTAGCTTGTCAGCAAATAAAAGAAAAAAGTCAGGATGCCTGACTGGTCTCACAGCCCAAGTCACCAGCAGGGTCTTTGTGTGGGGATCTACACTAGTCAACAAGTGATCCAGAAAAGTGAAGGGGATGGCAAATTTGCTCATATACTAAGTCACTCGAGGTTGCAAAGATGAGGAGCAGTTATGAAAAGTCCCCAAAAGACCTTACAAGACTGACTTGGCCACTAAACTGATAGACAAAGTTCTCTGGAGTGAACGTGCAAGATGATAAACATAAGGGGGAAAAGATTTTTAGCTTGAGGTATGAAGCACTGAGTTTTGAGATGACTGTTACCAGTCAGGAATGAGATGTTGGGTCAACAAAGCAGCATTTACAAGAACGTGTGTTACAAATCATGAGGAGATGGAGACAACAGCATTACGTGCCACTGGAAACCTCTGGTTCACCAGCATCTTCTGTACCATATGCAGTTCAGGTCACCGTCTCCAGAGGGATACAGTAGAACTGGAAGAGACTCAAGAAAGGTGACAAGGACAATCACAGCTCCTCCCCAAGGAACTGCTGCACAGCCCAGACCTGTGTCTGCTGTCAGACCTTGCCCAACATGAAAAACTGTCTAGTTAAGAACACACGAACTGACTCAAAGGTGGTCCAGAAAGGAAAGAAAACATGGGAACTAGCCAGAAACATGGCTTCTGAGCAGCAGTGGCATGCTGACACCAGCGAGGCCTGGCTGCCTCAAGCACAAACGCATCGGCCAGCGCAGCAGCAGCAACCTGACGCGCTCACTTCGCTTCCCAAAGGATACTGTAGAGTTTTCGGTCCTTGGACTCTGACCGCATGCGGCTCAGCTGCTGCTTGTGACAGCGCAGGCTCCAGGGGTTATAGCTGATCTTTTCAGAGCTCAGACCACTGTTCCCATCCAACATCTGAAATGGAACATCTGAGTGGATGTGCATGTCCACCCTGGGGCTCTTTGTCTCCTGGATGTTGCTGGTATAAAGACAGAACAAGGCAGCCCGTTAGAATCCATGTATTCTCCAGATACTTACAACAGTCATGCAATTCCCTCGCACAGTAGCATCTCCTGTTCCTTCTCCTTCTGCACACTTCACACTAATCTTACGCAGCAAATCCTCACTAACATCCCAGGACGTGGACCCATCCTCATTAACCTTGGGTGAATAACCTGATGGACTTCAGACTGTTTGAATTTGCTTCTCAGGTTTTGGTTCCACATCCAATTAACCTTCCAAGGTTTCTTCCTCTGTGAGAAGCGCTTCACTTGGATGAGAACTGACGGTTTGCAGTGCCACAGGATGCTGGGATAGTAAGTGCAAGACAACCTAGCAACTGTGTGGCTGTGTAAAACACCCTAAACAAAAGGGTGACTAAGGCTGAAAGGGTTAAGACATTTTCCAGCTGTCACGTTGTGACTAGACCCTCAAAGCTTTTACCTTTCGGTGCTGTCACTGGCCAGGCCAGGCTTTTCCTCCTTGTGCTCAGTGCCGCTGCTTGATCTGTGAAGACTTCGACGCGAGTGCTTGCGTCGTGGCTGGTCCCTCTCCGGCATGTCATCCTGCTCCAAAGCCTCGTTCTCCACGTAAGGATACGCTACCAGGTTGATGTAGCCATCGCTGTCTCCCTCAAAACAGACAGACACCACACCTGCCAGAAAGAAGCGACGTCAGCACCGTTTTTCAGGGGAGGAATACACAACCACTAGCATCCATGTGTTCAATGGCACAGAAGAAAACACAGCTCACAGAGCAGCAAGAGAAATCCAGAGCAGTGAAACGAGGTTTAAGAGGACAAAGGGAAGAATCCAAATACTTTTAACACAGCACAGGGAAGAAAACTTCCCAGACAGCGTCCTGCATCACTACTGGAGCAAACAGTCCAGAACTGCAGTAACAGCTGTGCTATCCACCCAAAACTGTGCTAGGAGCATGTGAGGCTCCTAGCCCTGAGTGCTCACACCCTGCTGAGCTGTGCTAACAAAAATGCAGCTGGAAGGCTGAGGGGGTGTGATCGTTTCCTCTGGTCAGTCCTGCAGCAGCCAGTAAAATAAGGGATGTCGACAAAGTGGAGAACACCCAGCATAGCACACCAAGATGCTGAGGGGCGCCAAAGCAAAAAATGTGAATAGACATTTAGTTAATTTGGGTTAGGTATATGCCCTGCAGAAGTGTTCCTGCTGTTGACAAGAGCGTCTCTCAGCTAGAGGAGCTCTGCTGCCTCTCAGCTCTGAGGCTCAAGTAGCACCTGCTGCTTGTATCTGAAGTCAGGTAAAGTCTTGCAGAAAAAAAAAGAAAGCCCTGTGAGGTCCCAGGGCTTCCTAGTGATAAAAACAGGAGGTCCTGGAAGTAAGTACACTACCTCAGCCAGGTGAGGGCAACCCCCCCATGTGTGTCCTGTCCAATTTTGCCTTCTGTGGACTCCTGGAAAACACCACACTCCAAGAAAAGATACAGATCATTCATGGCACCAATTCTGAATGTATCTAGCTGACCAGCCATGAAGCAGAACACCTGGCACTTTCAGTTAGCGTTGACATCATCTTAGCCCTGAAAATGAGGTGATCAACACATCTCCTGTCTTGCGATGACAAAATCTTTCATTCTCTTGACACCGGCGTCAAACAGCTGCCAGGAATATCAGATACTACGTGTGCTGAACACAAAGATTCACCACAAAAGTGATGAAACGAGTGTAAGAAGGCTCAGCACAAGCTCAGAGCAGTTCAGGACTCCAGCGTGTCACTACGTAAATGTCCATCCAAGTGCTCTGGCTGCCTGCACGTGCTCCTCAAGCTGCCCCTGTGAACGGGCAATTATACGGGAATAGCAGTGATCAGACAAGAAACATCATCCTGACACTGTCACTTTGGAGACCAGCTGGAAGCCGCACAGGAGCCTCTGATGAAATCCCACACCCTGCTGCCTGCCCTCTGCCCCTAGGCAACCAGGAAGTATCGCACTTCAGGACGCCAGGCCTCTCTCTGGGCTATCAGCTTCAGCAGTTTTAAATGGATCTCCCAAGGAAAGCCTGGCATCACATCGCTTCCACTAACTCCACGAGCTTCAGCTGGGAGTTCAGCTGGGTCAGCACAGCACCATATGGACCCAGAGAGGCTTGAGGGTCTGCCGGAGAGGATAGCTTTTGTTCCCAATCTGCGCACAGACAGGCAGGTAAGTCGACACTGCTCTCAGACCTCCAGGCTGCAGCCAGATCAAACGGCAAGACCTGGAGCAGATGGTGGCCCCAACTGTCTGGGGAGCACGGGCCTCCCGACAGCACGCAGAGACAAAGAGGCAGAGGCACCACAAACACCAAGTCCCCCAGAAGGCCACCAGCCCATGTTACTGTCCTAAATACAAGCACATGGCCAAAAGCCTGTCAAGCTCCTGGAAGGTACAGGTGAGCTGCCCACCTCCTACAACCACAAAGACACTGGAAAATTCCATTCCTTCAGAGCAGCTGGGGACAAGGCTTCACCTCGGCTCTGGGAAAGGAAGCTGCTGAAGCAGCAAGGGTTTCTGATATGGGCCCATAAAAGAGCTGGGATGAGGAAGTAGTAAATTATAAGACTGGAATGCACGAGTGCTCGGTGTATGACCCAACTTCTTTTGCTGAAGGTCAAGGCAATAACTGACAATTACTTGCTAGTAAAATTACTTTAGATACACATTCATAACCTGAAGCACCAGACTGCAACCGTAACTCTTTAGTTTGTCTAGAAGGAGGAGCACATGAAGCCTAGCATGCCAAAATAAAAAAAATAAAAAAGACTTCCTCCTTTCCAAAAAGCTCTTATCAAACTGCTCACCTGCAAAAGATAAAAGTAACAAATAAAACGAGACAAAGAGACAGCAACACACCGGCAGCTCCAGCAAAGTGAGAGGAATTGCATTCCGAAACGACACCAGGCCTCACCTTTGTACTCAGGTGTGAACTCCTTCATTTCGGGGGGCAGGGACTCGTAGAAGCGCTGCTCTCTGGTAATGAGCGGCTTGCAGACGGTGTGGTCATCGTAGCGCATCATGCTGCTGTGGCCGCCCACCTGGTGAATGAAAGGCTCCAGCAGGACCCCCCGGTCTCCGGATCGAGTGGCATTCTTGCCATGCTTGCCCACTTCCATGGTTTGACAAACACACATTGCGTTGGGCACCAGTTGCACGCTTGGAGCATGGGGAGAGCCACATGGGCTGGGCGATGCGGCTCAGCAGCGGTCAGGCAGCCACAAGGCAGAAATCCTGGCTGGCCACTTCCTTACGATGACCTGAAAAAACAAAAGGAGATTCCTGTAAATGGAAGAGCACCTGCATTCACTCCTCAACTCCTAGGAAAGTCTCTAGCACTTATTTATATCCACAGCTGCCTCTCTTCCCTTCTTTATTTACTTCCCATTTGCTCCAGCATGCTCCTCACCATCTCTTTAATCTTGTAGGTAAACGCACAGATTCGGAGGCAATCTCACACACAGTTTCTCCAACAGGGTTGACAAAAGACAGGGAAAGGAGGAACTCTGAATATTCTGAGCCTCACATCTTTAGAAAATTCTATTTCCTTCCTTCAGTTCATCTCATCGTTCAGGCAGCAAGGTAACGAAGCACGAGCTGTAAGCTAAAGCACAAGGAACGCCAAGCCCACAGCTGCCTGCCAGTAAGGATGACAGAGCTACCACAGGCAGAACATCCCAAGAATCTCAATCCCACTCCTTGTGCCTCTGCATTTGGAGGAGCTAAATGACTAAACTTGTGTTCACTTCCTACCACAACACAGTTTCCTCTTTCTCGTATTCACTTCTCTCCAAGCTGTGACACGACAGGTTCCCAGAACAAGCATGCCACACTCACCCTGCCATCGTGCACTCGCTGTGCTCTAAATGCCTTCCCCTCCGATTCTCTCCTTTCCTTTATTGCTCCGAGCCCTTCAGGACAGCAGCTGTTTCCCCATGCTTCCACCTCCTCACACAGTAGGTCTGGGCTTTCTAGAGGTAGGCAAGAGGGGCTGTTAAATCCAGCTGAGAACAGAAGTGCTTTGGAGAAGACAGGCGCTCTTTAAATGTTTGCCAACTGCCCGGCACAGCCAAAGGATAATGGAAAAGTAAAACTATCCAAATTCTCTCCAGATGCTTTGCCCTTTCATAGCTGTCCCTGGGGCTGCTGGGGAAAACACAGGATTTCCTCACAGCAGGGATCTATTTGAAGTCTTTGGTACAAGAATGACACAGCAACTTCAGTCCCTGAACTCATCACATCTCCAGTTTCTCAGCACGGTCACACCCAGGGGCAATAACTAAAGGCTGAGGGGTCCTGCAGGCCTGAGCACGGCTCAGGCTGTTCCTCAACCAGCCACGGGATGTCCCTGCAGCCACACAACCCAGCCAGACGAGGTGCCAGGGTCAGGAAGTTCCCTCCTCCCCCATTCAGCAGTGGGAAAGGTGCAGCTCAAGAGATCCTGACGCTAAGGGTGCCCCTTCCTAACACGTTTAGCCCAATCTGACCCAAAAGGTCACCACAACGCTGCTCTCTCCTTGTCAGCGTTCCCTCGCACTGGATTTTGGGATAACGCGAGTGGACGTTCAGCTGAGTTGAATCACCCCGCTGCTCCCATGGAAAACATTTCCTTTTGCGGTTAGATGACCACACAGCTACACCCGGCGTGAAGGGAACGAGGGGAACATTCGGCTCGCTGGGCTGGGGAGGAGAAAACACCACACTGCAGAAATGTGGCTCCGTGTCTAACCTCACACAGAGCCTGAGTCATACCACGAGGACAAAAACATGCTGCAGATTTCTCCCCTCCCTCTTATTTGCTTTACCAACAGGACAATTCTAGCAGCAGAGGCTTGCCTGTGTGTGGTGGTGTTGTTTCTAGCTGCTTGATGACAGTTAATATCCAAGAAGCAGCAAGGTGCCAGCACCTGCAGCACATCAGCACTCCACAGCTGAACGCTTTCCAGGCTTGGATCTCCCCATGCTTATCCAGCATCGCCTTGGATTTGGTTTCTTTCATTTTGCCAGTGATTGAAGCTGAATGTTCAGTTGCTCCAAGCATGGGACAAGCTTTACTTTACACCTTCCCGTAGTTTAAACGTCACAGGACCAGGCAGATAAGAGAGACTGCTGGGCGATAACGGCAGTTACCGTACCCAGGAGACACGCACGTCACCTCCAGTCCTGGGATCGTTCCCAGTTTACGCTGAAACCTGAGAGCAAAGTGTCTCGGGGTCTGCTTCAGCAGTGACAGCAGGAAGCACCAGCATCCGCAGCTGAGCAGAGGGAGATTATCCAAGCACGCTCCTTAACCTCCGGGGGAGGTCACAAACACCCAGGCAGGCACACGCGCCCGCCCAGGGCCCGGCAGGTCGCTCTCACGGACAGGAGGCTGCAGGAAGATTTTAGTCACCAGAGCAAGAGATGGAAACCCTCGGCCTGCTTCAAGGAAGAAGGCTGCCGAGCTAGGAATACACTACCTGAACTGTTGTGAGGACAGCAGCAACCCACACCGGGGAGTCCCTCCAGCCTTCTCCACTGCCCAGCCTGCAGATACCTGAGAGATGACTCAATAGGTCCAAGGGCTTCAGGGAAAGTGATAACGAGGGCAGGCTGCAGCCTCTGAGAAGTGTCCCAGGCTGGCTGCCAAGGATCCAGCCACCCCCAAGAAGAGTATAAAGTAAGGAATCGGGCTTCATGCGCTGCCTTGGGGCAGCTGCTCTGTTTCCCACCTACAGAAGAGGAGCGGTGAGCATGCAGTCAGCAACCCCTGCATGTTGGTGAGGGCCACGCAGCAGCGGGGCAGAAAGTAATGGCATTTCTGCCAGGACACTCTGCACTTCCTCAGGAAAGGATTTCCTCATTAATTCCTTGCGACCTCCAAGGGAATTCATGTCCGTGAAGCTGCAGTCCAGGGGCACTGAGCTGTTAACCCTGCCAACGCAGGACAGCTCAGCACAGCAGGTTACAGGTGTGTGGTCACCCCCACAAGGCAGTGAGCGGCACACAGGAAGCCTTCTGTGGCCACCACGCAAGCCAAGGAGCTGGGCACCAGGTGAGCAGAGTCCAAACCCCCTTATGACTGCTCCACCTCTTCATCCACACCCCCTCAACAAAGCAGAGGGACATCCAGTGTTTTCCTGCACACAAGCGTGAGAAAAAAACACTTGGTGGGATTTCACAAAGTTCACGCAGCAGCTGTCTACAAGGCTTGAGAAAACTGCGATGTTCTGTCATGCAGCTTAGCAACACTCCTCAGGGTAACTCAGAGCATAGGGTTATTACTAAACATGGACACCATCCACAACTACAGACAGAAGAATCCCAGCAGTTTCAAACAACTATAAAGCAAAAAAAACCTATTTGATGGCCTCAATATTACTCATCCTTCCTCTGTTAAACAGGCACTGGTTCAACTATTTCAGCTGGCTCATGAAGTTCAGTCCTTCCAATTAGGCTGAGACATTGTGTGTAACCCCCACAGCAGCAGGAGGACGACCAGCTCAGCCAAGCAAACCTCTTGGTATTGTCCCACTTAAAATACCTCTTACTGGGAGAGGACTGGCCCTCCAGTATTTACATCTAGATGCACACCTACTCCAAATCCAAGCTACATGCCTCATGTTTCAAACGCTTCGTCTCTAGCAGCACGGGCACAACGAGCAATAAGCTGCATTTTCTTGTACTGACAAAACCTTTCCAAAGAAAAGTCAGAAAGGGGAGGGAACTCTGCTCTTCATAAGGGGGGTAACGCCTCAGCTCTTGGTGGCATTGCCCACTCCTCAGTAACAAGCAGTGCCCAAGATCCTGCTGGAGCACCAGGACAACACAGTCTGAGGGTATCAGCCCCGGAAAAAGGCAGGGGGAAGAGCAGGGATGGCTTCTTGGATGGGTAACTTCAGGCGACAGAGGAACTAGCCTCAGAAGGCACCGTGCACATGAGAGGCGGTGGCAGAACTTCCCTGCGATGGGTGTGAGAACTACAGAGGGCACATCGGGATGCTGATGTTCCCACTCTTCACAAGCTGTCTTGGATGGGAATACTGGCAGTGCTTCATGACTCACCAGTAAAGCTATTTTCTACCAAAACAAAGAGAACAAACATTTAAAATTGTGACGCATTACACAACAGAGCCGACTGCACTAAGTACCACTGACCCGTGCCTTCATCACAAGCAGCTGGCACGTCTGTCTGCAGCATCACCCTGCTGCAGCTCCTAGGACCGTGGCCTGCCCTCAGGACCTGTGGTGCTGTACAACAAGGACAGGGAGGACCCAACTTTTACAGAAGAAAACCCAGCCTCCCACTGTGCTGCGATGCAAGATCAGCTTCCCACAGCACAAAAACTGGCCCACAGGCCTGAGACACGTCAGCAGAAGACTGAGACAACTTCAAGGACCTCTGCACGGCAGCACACCCCTCCGAGAACCTGCAGCAACACTCAGGATGTAACCAGAAACATTCACATTCGGCCAGTCTGGCATCCTGGAAGCTACAATCCTTCCTGGTCTGCTCGAGTGCTTAGTTTTGGATCCTGAGCCTCCCCTGGGTCTCGTTCAGTGCTCCAGCGACTACCAAATACAGCTCTTTTTGGAGACGCTACCCTCACCCCGGAGAGCACGGCTCTACAGATCGAGGCCAGATAGCAGAGCACTACAATGACATAAATCAAGAGCAGAACAAGTTTTAGGGAACGTTGCTGCAGAAAGCCAGCTGAGGAAGAGCAGCACTTAACAGTGGGAGCAGGGGGGGATGACCTACCACACCGGAGCACTCAGGCCATGGACAGGGCAAGAACCACTCCCAGGTGTGCTCCCCGTGCCTCGAGCTCCTCAAAAGCATGCTCTCTTCACCAAATTTTCCTGTCAACAGGGCACAAATGCACCACCTACTGAAGTGCATGTCAGGAAAGAGCCTAATCTGCTTTGAGATGGAGCCTGAGTGAACTTGCAGAAAGAACCATGTGGAAAATAAAACTGAGCTTGCAGAGGGAGTCCTTAGGCATACCCCGTGTTTGTCTTCCAGAGCTCTGAATGACAACTATTTGTGCCCTGCTCATATCCCATGAATCACAAAGCTTCATCGCTTCTGCCAGCAGCGTCTGAGTCCAAAAATGTTCTGCTTTGCTTCCTGAGAAAGGAGAGGAAGCCAAGCCTTTTCAGCCCCTCCTGAGGTCGAGCTCTGCAGTCTTAACTGTGGCTGGAACACCTACAGCGCTCAGCAGAACGGGCGTACCTGGATCTGGGATTACAGAAGATTATTTTAGCTTCCTTCAGTTTAGAAGGCAGATCAGCAGGCACTGCAGAGGCCCTGTTACCGCTACCTACACACACAGCACAGCACACATGCAGGGAGGGATGAGGTGCTTGCTAGACCCAAGGCGCAGACAGCCCTTGTTTCCTCACACTAGCACACTGCAGTGATTGCTTCTCTCTTTTTTTTATCCCAAGAAGCCGTAGCACAGGGCAAGGCATTAGGAAACATCTGTGACAGTTTGCAACACACGGAGCAGGTGCCCTGCAACACATTGCCGACATCTGTCACACTGCTGTCTGCGAGCAGCACAGGGCACCTTCCTGCTCTGCTCTGACACCAGCTACAGCCCAACCTCAGGCTCCAGAGCAGCAAGGCCCGATCGAATACGCACCCTAACAGATGGCTGCTCTATCAGTAGCAGCCCAGAGCATTTTCTTTGTCCAGTATCAGCTTTGTACTTCATTGGAGGGATGAGAATGTCACAAACACTTTCTAGAGGACAGGCTAGGGAAGATCAGTACTTACGAGGCGCTGTCAGGCAGCTTTCTGTGCATTCGCTTCTGGTTTCTCTTCATCTCATTGACAAACACACAGGTTCACTTTAAACTACTCCACCGCAAACACTGCTGCTCAGCACAGCTGCTCTGGTGGTCAGACAGCTGGAAAGGAACTTATTTTCAGCCATCACAAGCCACACAAATCAACTTAACCCATCAAGGAAAAAAAAAGAATAAATAACACTTCTTGAAGGGGCTCGTAGCAGAAAACTCATCAGCGGCGTCAACAGCAGAAGCCTCTGGTCCTTCCATTCACAAAGTTTCGGGGGGAATCAAAAACACTCAGTCACACTGATCCCATTAAAGAGACTTGGCTCAAAAACTAACTTGGAAAGAATTTGCAACTCAACTTCTAGGCTGAATAAGCAGAGGGAACAATTTCGTGTCCTGCCTCAAAAAATCCTGTGTTTGAAGCTTTCATTAATGCTGGTAGCAAAGCATTCTTGCTCTCCAGTCACAGATCTTGTCCTCTTCCATAAGAGTGAAGCTTAAATAAACCAGTCACATGCCTAAGGAAGTGCTGAAGGACTACAGGATCCTCCTGCTAACTCCACCCAGGATCCTCTCCAGTACAGGAAGAGGACGGAATAACTCTGCTGAGCTCAGAAGCGAAGTGCTTTCATGTCAGCTGCAGGTACCAAGTTCCACAGCCTCCACGGCATCAAAAGGTGAGAGCTGAGCAGGTGAACGCAGCGCAACAGCCTGCTGACACAACACCCCCAGCACATGAGTCAGTGCTGGCAGTGCTTGTGCTGAACTGGAGGCCAAACACCCTGCGCAGCAAACTGCTGCTGGCAGAGAGTCAGGAGGTGTAACACGCACAAAGCTCAGCCAAGTGGGTGGCACTGGGGAGGAGTGCTCCGTGCCACAGGGGCTGCCCAATCAAACAGGTAGGAATCCACAGCAAGCAGTTCAAAGTCTCAGGTTTGTGCCACGATGGTGAGAGAAAAAGGGACACCTTGTAAGCAAGCTCCCACCTCACCTTCTCCAGGTTCAAAATCTCCCGAAAGCTCCTGGAGGCGTCAAAACCAAAGCTGAGAAGACAGCTGAGCCTAATCACCTGCAGGATGATGACTGGCTCCCGGGCTGAAAGATGCTGTCATCACACACTGTGCAAGCAGCTCTAGAGCCTGACCTCCCACTCACACCTCCACACAGACTCGACAAGTAGGGACGGCTCTGCCTCTTGGGCTGCTGTCCCTCAGGCTGCCAACGAGACAGCTGGAAAGCTGGGGGCAAGATAGGGAAGGATCCTCCCAGCTTGTGCAAGAACATGAGAAAATCCCAGTGAGGGCACCCAACTCCAGATGAGTGCGGCAACAGTCAGCTTTCAGACTTCAGGTGGTTGACGGGAACCAAAACTGATGTTGATTTAATGGTTCTTACCTGCCACACACGGGAAGTAAAGCACAGAGGCTGAAGGGAGGATTCTGCAAGAGGAAAACAGTCAGCTCTCCTGACTCAAGAGCAAGGCACACGTATGAACCACTTTCAGAACTATCTTACAAGAAATTCTAAGAAGAAAAAAATGAAATCAGAAGTTAAACAAGAAGTTTCATATACCTGCACTTCATAAACTTAGTTTTTACTTTCAGAACGTGTAAAAACATTAATTGGAGGAAAAAATACTGGCTGTACAGCTAGTTCTGCATCTCTCTCACTCTGAGATATCAGAGTCAGAAAACATGCAAAGGCTTGATCTGCACAAGCAAAAGGTGCATGTTGATACTTCATTCATCCACCATGTTCTCCCTAGTTTGATAAGACAGGGCAGATTTTGGGGTGGAGACAACTGCTTGTTTTGGTTTCTCTTTAAAGCAATCCTCTACAATGAAACCAACTCAATCCAAATGCCTGGCTTCAAAAAAAAGAGAAATTATTTATGTTCAGACTACTTTTGGCACCAACTGTGACAAATCAGTTTCTAATTCCTCCTTCAGCTATTTCTTCAGAGCACGGTTACACAGACAACCCTTTGACAGCTGCACCAGCACGAACAGCACCCTCCCACTCAGCTCCACGGTGCTGGTAGAACTGCTTGCAGCGAAACAAACCAGGGAACCGATTGAAGTTAAAAATAAACCAGCATTTTGTTTTGTTTTGTTTTTAAGGATCACTTTTCAGCTCAGGTCAGATCCCCAATCTATTGTGCAGCTGTACAAACAGTTGTATCAGCACAAGGTGCCAGAACTGCTGATAGTTATCCCTGTGCCTAAAGCCAACGTTTACATTCCCAGCTCAACTCTTATTTCACAGTTGCTGTAGAACAGGATCACTCACTGAGCACGTAGGGTACTTCATTGCTGCTGCCCGCAGCTGCACGGAGGGTCTCAGACAAAATGAGGTCACGCTGATGAGTATCCTACAAGTATGGCATGGCTACCAAGTTCCCTTGAGCTGCTGCTTGTCCTAAGTTATATGTCATTTTGCCATCTAAACACAGAAATAAATATAAAAACATGACTAAGAGTCACTGATGCGAATGAACAGCTTTGGGCCAAATTCTGAAACAAAACTCTCATAGAAATTGCCTAACTATTAACTCTCTTGGTGATCTTCCATCCAAAAAACAAACCTCCAAGCCTGTGATGTGCAGATTCCCACTGTTTTGAAGACTGTGACATTCAAGGAGCAGGGAGCTGAGCTGCAGTTTTACCAGTCCTGAACCTGATTTCTGTACTTCCATGTAAGTCAAAGATGGAAAACCAAACTAAGCACTAGGCAGTGATGAAACGCTAGCATACTTCAGAAGTGACCACAACAGAAAGACTGAAGGCTCTTTTCCCAAATTACCAGCTCAAATACTGCCTGAAACAAAACCAACTGAAAAACTGAAAATACTTCCCATTGGACAGCTGCTTAGCAACCTACTTGAAAGGTCTTCGTTCCCAGTTCCCTGCTTTCAGCTGGTGACAGGTACCCACATCAGACACATCACAGGCCATTATGTAAGGCTTTCTCATTGAAGACACAACACAAAAGAATGAATAACTATTAAGATTTGACTTCTAGAGCAGGGTATGAGGCATGTTAATGAAACAGCTTCAGGAAACTGAGATTTCTACAGTTCCTGTTGTGTCTGCTCTAGAAGAGAAGAATCAGTCTGTAGGCTGCTCTGCAGCCTCGCTTTGTACAAGATGTCAAATCAATCCACGAGGAGACAGAAAACTAACAAAACCAGTGTTTGGCAAATCTTTTGTTCCTTAACACGCATCTCGGTGTATAGCTCCACCATGGCTTAAGTAAAACCCAAGTCAGCACTCCTCGACCCCATCCCCTCTCCTGAGTCAGCAGTGGCACTCACCCGGCTCCTGCTCAGAAACTAAGCTGGCAAAAAAAAAAAATTAACCTGAGGAAAAAAAGAAGTGTTTTTGCCAGTGTGGCTTCCTGAACTGGTTTAATGCCAATGCTACTGAAAGGAAAGGGGAGAATCATCCAGCAGAGAGGAAGGCACGCAGAGGAGAAGCGGTGCCAACGTTATTCAACTTCAACTGTCCTGCAACCACGCGCTCAGAAGTCTCACCGTGACTTTAAAGACACATTGCTGCTCCCAACAGAAAGGTCATTCAACACTCTCCACTCTCCCAGCATCTGCTTCTGCCAGCATCCTTGCCAACAGTTAGATTAAGGTCTGATCTGGTAGGAAACTAGGTGTGCAACATAGAAAACACAACAAGCAGCTCCTTGTCTCATCCAGCCGGGTCAGGTCTGGCCCAGCTCAGCGAGGTCCTAACAAATCTGAACCAGGTGGTTCAACAGATCCAGAGCATCAAAACACAGCCAGAAAACCGACTAAACATAGGGGAAGAAAGGCTAAAAAGCTCAGCTTCAAGTAACTGTGAAGCTGCTCTCTTACTCATCACAGTCTTGCTGTGAAATTTTGTCTGAGTAACATTTATATAAAAACAAACTTCTGTACAAAGGATTTAAATGGCATATAAGAAAATGAACAGTTAATTCTTCGCACTAAGTTCTCATAACACATCATTAATACTCCCGATATCTTATTTCCTCAAAAATAAATCTGATTGATTTGTTGCCAGCCTTACTTTCAGAGCAGGAGAGCTACTAAAACATATGTATATGGGTGAGTGAGAAACAGCCCCTTGTGTTTAACTAAGGCAGGGCAAACAGCAGCAGCATGTGCAAGCAGCACTGAGGAGCAAAGCCAGGAGAATCAACAACAACGTTATACAAACAACGCTGATTCATGAACAGCAAAAAATTCTTCAAAACTGCTGCCTGGGTTATGTCTGTCAGACCCAGAGAGAGGACAGCCTCTCCAGGTACACTGAAGGTGGCGTGAAGCTGGAACTAGCAATTCATCCCCTGCCTCGCCAAAAAGGGGTCTCGTGCTGTCAGCAGCACCCCAAAAGTTGCATGCATGCACCTCTCGTCTGCTGGAGACCTCGCACTTCACCGTTTACTGCACGCTGCTGTACCTTAATGCTAGTGACATTGCAGGGTCTTCTCAGAAGAATTTCACTTATTCCTAAGGTATGTTTGATGACTCGAACCTGAAACCGTTTCCACATGACCGACACCTGTTTTAGCTAGCTCTTGGCACTGCTCACAGCACCTACCTCTGGACACAGCCTTGATCAAGCAGGGCATTCCTGGAAGACCTACTTTTACCTCATGGGTACTGCAAATTCAGTTTCTGCGGGTCATCTTGCTGCCATTTAGCGGTCAGTACACTGAAGTCCAGGCTACTTCCATACAATTCTCTCCTCCACAATTCAGAGCTGAAGCTGTCTCTCTCTCTTGAACATGCAAGACAGTTTCTAGCACTACTGTAGTAGACAACCTTGCACAAGAGTAAGTTTTTTTCAAAGAAAACAGCAGTGTGTTCATGAGTAAGCACTAACATCTCCATAAATCACTACAATATCAAATCACAGAGTAGGAAGTTCATCTTAATAAATTCTGCTGACACTTAGTGATCAAACACTGGAAGTATTTATCTTTAAATAGCAACTATTAAAAGATTGTTAAACATTACAAAAATTTGGTAAAGACAGCATTTAGGACTGCATTTAGCCAGCTGACTTTCCCCACAGCTCTCACAAGTAAAACACGCACGTGACAAAATAAGGCCAGGGTAAAGCTGCAGTGAAGCTGCACAGCATTAAGCAGAAGCACGTGGCTACATGTAGACCAAGGCATGCCCTAAGCACCTCGCGACTAACAGACTAACACCTGCACAGAGCAAGCCTTTGACATTTCTGAATGCTGTCTACGGAGCAAGTCCTAGACAGGGATCGGGAAATTATTTCCCTATTACCATTAATAGTGCATGGATGTGAAGCGCTACATACTGCTGTGCAGGTGAACATACACAGTTTTGCCTTCACAAGGCAATCCAAGTTAAAACATTATGAATTCTGTAGTTATGAAAAATGTAAGTTTTAATGAAGAGAAACCTTAATGGGTAGGAACACGTAAGTGCAGCGCTGGGAACACAGATTTATGATGAGAATTAACACTTAAGAGGTAATCACTTGTCCCAAACCAGAACAGACTGTAGCCACTGAGATTAAAATGTGCTCAGGAATAAGAGAAGCATGTGACAAACACAGCAGAAGAGCTTTTCAGATGCATCTGGAAGAACACTGAGGTTTTGGCTGTTTTAGACCACATAGCACAATACCTAGGGTAAGCCAAGAGTTGTGTTTTAACCAGCATGTAGAAGCTACACTGGTAACCAAAGAAGCACAGAAGCCATAAGGAATCAAACCCCTGAAGAGATGCTACAGAATTTACAAACATAGCAGAGCTCAACTGTATTCCTTAAGTAGTTTTGGTAAAATAGGATGACCAACAGCCTTCTCAGAGACCAGTAACTGAAAGACAAACGTTAAGTAGCTTGTGGCAATCTTGGATTTTCGTATCTGTTCTCAACTTGTGAATTATGATGCTTTTAAGTGGGAAAAACAACTGATAAAAAGCTGCAGTTGCTGCAGATAATTGATTTCCACAGAAAGTTCCACAACTAGGACAAAACAGAACTTCTAATTGCTATTTTTAATTCTGCACCACCAAAAAAAATAATCAAGACAAATGTTATGTAAGACCATTAACCTCTTTGTTCATAACGGCACCTTAATTTAGCACACTACCACATTAGATAGCATAATCTGAATTCTTAATGCCAAAGTGCAGCACCAGCTGCCGCGAGGCAGTAACGGAGAAAAGAATCCCAAAGCAAGCACCACATAATGAATTTTGGAATTACAGGTCCTCAGACACAAGCAGATATTCCTCAGCCTGTGCAGCCCTAATGAAACAGTTCTCTTCCAGGCTGGGAATCCCCAAAAGATTATCAAGCGTTCACCCTGCATCTTCCACAAGTTGTGAAATCCACAACTTCGTGTCACTTGGAGTTTGGAGGGTGGGCTGGGGGTGACATCTCCCATGGTATCTCACACCATTTGCCACCCCCTGAACATAATGGCACAGGGAAAACCTTAGGGACAGTGCAGAGAAATCAAAGGACACGGCAGGTCTGGACTGGCAAAAACCTCTGGCTCACCTGCTATACTGGAAGGTGGGTCAAACCCAAGGAGGCTGCAACCAGCTGAAAATTAAGTTACTTCACATTTTGAGCCTTTTTTTTTAAGCAAGCTGGCCTCTCAGCATTTCACACACATCTTCGATGAGAGCTCACACCAGCTTTGACTGGCTTAAGAAGAGTCCAGAAGAGCCATGCACTGCACACAACCGCAGTCCGGTGGTTATCGCGTGTATGCAATGACCAAGGGAAAAACAAAGCAAGGTACTCTCAAAGAACGTTCATATCAACCTCCCCATACACACCACAAAAAGACTGATTAATTTACATGAATAAGCAACAAGACTCGTGAATTTCAGCCAAACAGACTTTTAAATACTGCCATCCATCCATCCTTATCGCATTGTAGTAAAGAACGATGTTCAGGAGGAAAAGAAAGATTAAGAGCCTACTTTCAAAAGCTATCGTCCTGCTGTGTTGGAAGAGCTCTCTGAGTTACCACTTCACCCTCCTCTGACTCCATTTACTCTCTGCAGCATTTCCTGGTGTGCTTATATTCATACAGCAGCCATCCAGACCATAACGTCCCAACTCACCCACAAGAATTCTGTGGGGCTGGACGCTGGAACAGGCATTGTCCTGAGGAAGCAGCTGCTTCCACCATTCAAAGACAGAAAGGCAGCCTAACTTAGCCGAGTTTGTTCTGTCTGTATTCCAGGTTGTCACAGAAACCACAGGTCTCTTTGCAGGACGTAAAACCAACTCACTGGAGAGTTGCACGGCCCCATTTCTAACGTGCTAGGCAAAAGCACCTCTCCCCCATTGTTGGCAAGGCCGAGTAACTTTAACGCGGGGAAGCCAACTCCATGAAGAAGAAGCCTGGGTCCTCCCAAAAAACTTAGAAGTTTCACGGAGAGACTTTTCAGCTTTAATTCAGAAGAATTTACAAAGTGGAATAAAGAACTAAGACTGTTACCCACACAGATGCAAAGCAGCCAAACTGCTCTAGGTATAGAACAGACGATGATTTCTAATGCCTCCGTGTTCTCGTGGTCTTTACAAGCATAATATCTCAGTACAAGATGTGTGGGAGTGGTAAGAGAAAACTCAAAGCTGTTTTAATGCTCCCTGAGTGAAAGGGGAACCAGAAGACAAAACATTTGTGGCCGAGGTCACTGCTGCAGGTTTGTTGTATCTCTTCGTGCACGCCCACACCGCCAATGTGATGGCAGTGCCTGCTGTGTCTGAAAGCAAGCACAGAAGCGTATCACAAAAACAAAAGTACATTTTTATCGGACTCCAGAACTCCTAAGTCTCCCCTGCCCCCTTCTGGGAAGGAGGTGGATTTGAAAATTTCAGTATCTATTTGCAAAGATAAAATTGTTTGCTTGGGCTAACAACCAAAAGGAAACCCAGAAGGTGCTTTTGCCCCAAGCAGGACTTCCTTTAGCAAGGACACGGGTGTAATTAAGCACATCTCCTTCAGCAGAGACGGACTCGAGCTGGGTTTTCTCCACCCACACACTAAAGCCACAGAGAAACTCATACCTGCCAGAAAGCGGCCTGACAATCCACAGCCCAGCTGTTCTGACTAAGCCAATTCGCTGCTCAGGTTGTGATGCAGACACACAATGCAGACTCCCTGTCCTTTCCCTCCAGTATCTCCACCCCTTCCCCAAAACGAACGGGGAGATAGCAACTACAGCAAAACTTGCACGATACGCATTAACTGCTCAGAAGCCTTCTCCACAAGTAACGGAAATTGTACTCTATCAAGCTGCTGACTGAGAGCTGACTTCAGCAAAAATCCCGTCGCAGTGACTTGCCAACCTTTATCTCCAGATCTTAATGCAGAAGACAAATAAACCTCATCGGGGCCAGTGGAGAACAATTCTCCCACCTGCTTCTTCCTCTCACCACGAACAATGAAAATGTGCTACCATTTGTGCATTTTTGCATTCCACAGCACTAACAAAGAGTTCAGCTTCCCCTTCACCTCCAGCATAGAGCCCTGTAACACACTGCTGCTCCGAAAACTTCCCCAGATAATCAAGCACTCTTCTCTTGTCCTGCTTTACCTGTGGGCTACTGAAGAAAGACAAGCAAAGGCCCCGCGTCCTGCTCCCAGCCATGACAAAGGGAAGGGGCTTTCCAAAGCCATGGAGCATAGCGACTGTTAAGCAGATGTTTAGGAGCTGTAAAGAGAAACCTTTCTCATTTTGAAGAGAGAGATCCTGCAGTAGACATCCAGGAACCCTACCAAGGAGCACACTGAAAACTATATGCTCTGTGCTCTCCTTCCCCATTGCAGATTCAGTTGATAAGGAGCAGGCACTGACTCTTGTACTCAGGAAGCAGCACAGATGTTTTGTTTCCTAGGAATGAGGACAAAATCTAGATGTAAACCTATCAAGTCTGAGAGTTCATCAAAGCCAAACACCAACTTGCCACAAAGAACCATCACAAGCGAGCTAATCGCTTCTTTAATGCCTTTCAAAACCCACATTTAATTTGGCTTGCTTCAAACACTCTGTAAAGCAACTTTACAATTATTACAATATGCTGTGGACTGTGACACCACTCTGATCCATCTCCTCCTCAGATCTATACACTGCCTTTCCCTGAGCTGTCTGAGAATTAATTACATGGAAAGGAACATCATTAGATAAAAGGATTCCCAGCAACTGGCTTCTTAAAGGGCCTACAGGATCTCTGCCTTCCAGAAATCTGAAGCAATGCCCATTCAATACCACTCATGCTTCTACAAAGAGGACAAGCTTAAGATCCAAATCAGTAAACACGACAGTACTATACCCAACTTCTCACTCGTGTCCACAAACAGATGTATGTTTAGGTACAGCACGAGTCTCACCTCTCTTGCCACCACTAGACCACATCAGAGGAGCATCCTGAACTGCCAAAGCTCTGCCAGAACTACAGATGATACACAAACAGCACCTCTGAGCAAAAACAGATGAATGCTGTGACCTTAATGCACTGTCTGAGTAAGTTCCACCTATCCCTCCAGGTAAAGAAAGGCAGGAACAGTACACTTCACAGCCTCACACCACCTAGAATTTCACTACCCAAGAACACTTTAATCTGACATACCCAGGCAGATATACCGAGGCATTTGTGCCATCAGAGCTGAGTTTGAGTGCAAAAAGGCAGGGAGGTCACTTGCATTACGATTTTCTGTCTGACTGTGCAGGTAAGGCTGAACAAACATTTTGCTTCAGCTATGCCTGTATGTTTCCCCACACAGAAAAAGTGAACACTTCAATTCAGCAGGCCCTGAACTGCATTAAAACATTTAAAGCCAGGAGAAATAAAGCAATTCTTACACCTCTCCACTGGAGTTTAACCAATCAGCAAAGTGCCCAGCTGACTTGGTTAAGAGACTCTTCGGATAACCATCAACCGCATGAGGTGATCTAAACAAAGCAGCAAGATGCAATCAAAGAAAAGAACCAGGAATAGGTCGCTGGTGTTGCTGAAACCTGCAGTGAAGCACCAATCTTGGTCAAACCACTCAGTCCTGGTGTTCTTTAATCACTGGCAAAACAGCATTTCAAAAAGGAACAGCAGGATAGTCAAGAAAACTATCTGCATACCGTTTTGAAAAGAGTGCAGTTTGGAGATCACTTTATCTTCCCCAAACCCCTTGCATTCTAATTCAACTTCATCTTACCTGATAGTTAACTTCTCAAGACCGCAATGATCTGTGGCACAATCCATCTAAACTTGAGCTGAGTCTGTTCATACAGACCAAAATTAGGGCACTGCTGCTTTCAAGTGAATGCAGTGCTGTGTTTGGCCAAAGAATCAAAGCCTTTAGCAACTCTTCTGCTCAAAACAGCATAAACGGAGAAGGACAATCTAGAAGCACGTCAGTTCCACAGAAAGATTTAAGAGCATAAAAGCAGGATTATCCAAACAAACTCACTTCTCCCTGGTAAACAAGTTCTTGTGCCAAAAGCAGAAGGAACGGCTGTTATCTAGTACTTTCTTCTGCTAACATCGTTCAAAGGCACTAACACTAAAAAAAAATCTGGGTCTTTCTTAAGCAGCTGAGGAAGGTCAGGGAGGCAGGCAAGCCCAGAGCAGCCAGATGCACTGTGCTCCACACTATAATGCCTTTTAATGCCCAGGACGCAGCTTAATTTATCATGAGAAAAGTGACCTACAGGTTGCTCTACAATGGTGAGTAGATACACAATCTGGAATAAATATAACAAGGTCTGCAAGGAGAGGTAAAATCTCGTTATTAGACCAACTGATAGAGGACTGCCCCTTACCTTTCCTCCCTTCTACCCTCCTCCCCTCTTCCCCTTTAAAAAAAAAAAACAAAAACGTTTATGGTAAAAAAAAAAACAAAAAACAATTGAGAAGTTCTACACTGGAGTCCTACTTTTCTACCTACTCACACGATCCTTTTTTCCTTGGAAAGAGTGCTGGGAGCTCATGTGCTAGTCACACTGACAAAGCAGCAGTCACACCACTGTCTCTCAATATCCAAAGCAAAACAAGACTTTAAAAGCCTGGTTCTACCACTGTAACTGTATCTACATCAAGGGATTCCACTTGCAGAGCTGCACTAGCAAGGATGAACGTGCTGATTAATGCAGCTGTCCCAAGCATTTGTAGGAGAAACAACCTTATAAGCACATCCACAGGGATTTAAAGACACTTCATCGCATTGCAAATCTATGCCCCTTACTTGTCATCAGTTTAATTTTCCTAACCAAATGACCCTTTAGCTGATTTAGTTTGAAACTGGCCACAAGGCAAAAAGAGCATTTCATACAAGGACACTCCCGCATTCCCAATTACATTAAAAAATCCAATATGGCAAAACATACATGACATAAAACTCAGGGTCACGAAAGGGATTGTGATCTATGCCTTTTGTTATTCTCTTACCCTTCTAGTAAGAAGTAACCTTCAGACTATTAGCATAGTCTGCAAGACACTCAGTCACTTATATTGAAAATCTAGAGTAACTCTGGTGTTGTTCTGTGGCTTGCAGTACGCTCAGGAAGGGGAAGGACAAAGAGTCAGATGCCCCCAGCCACTCGAATGAAAATGAAAGGCAGTCTGAACCTGAGGCTATTTTCTCAGAAGATATAGGAATAGGACAGCTAGTCACAGCTTCAAGCTTGGCAAGATGCTATGCGTTTTGAAGGGCAAAAAGCAAAACCTGGCATTTAAAATGTCTGCAAGATCATTTTACCAGACCAGGAGCCAGCACTGCCATCCTTTGGTGCTTTCTTCTAGCAAGCCTCAGACTTCCCATGAGCTCAACACAACACGGGCTTTGCAAAAAGCAATACTGAAGGAAGAGGGTGCTCCTAGATGCCAAAACAACAGTCCCTGAACACAATTCACAGCACTGTATTTTTAAGCTCCTTCCAAAGGGAAGAGCCCTTTAAAACTCCAAGTCTTCATTATTTCTCTTACTCCATATGCCAACACCAGACAGCAGGCCTCAGAACATTCTACCACGGCAGCCAGTTCTATGCTGAAGGTTTGAAACACAAAACTTCTCCTTTTCAACAGAAGAATCAGATGAAGCCTATATTTAGCTTCCTATTCACTGCAGCGTTTGCACACAAGTTCTTATAAACACTCTACAGGTCAAACTTCCAGTATCTTATCTAGATGTTAAGCTGCTTAAGCAAAGCTCGAAGCTCTCTCCAACGAGAATGCCAATTGCAACTGAGGTCACTGGCTAAGTAACAGAGCTCTGAAGTCAAAACAAGAAGTCATTTGTTAAACCTGGTCTAAAATCAGATTTTCTGCATCCACGAGGTGCGACATCTACGTGTATATATATAAATGATTTTTACCCCATGTGCTAAAAAGGCACAACGCACATTCATGTTGAGAACACAGGCTGTGGCAAGTTCACTTTTAATAGCAGGTCTGTCCCAAGTGTATAAAAACCACCTTGATTTTTCACACCTTCTAAATTTCCTCTAAAGCTACCGGAACCCCATGTTGCAGCTTCTACTAAGCACCACTCTGCCAAATCAGGTGTCTCACAGCCGGCTGGGTTACTGGGGTTGCAATAAGTCACAGGCCATATGTAGCTAGGGAAAGCAAATTTACTCTTCTTCTTCTCCAGTTCAGTAGTGTGGTAACAGCTGTCAGAAGTGCAGCCTCTCAGACTGAAAGACATAAGCTAATAAGCACTATGGGTAAAAAAATAACACAGTTCTAAGAAGACAGTAAGAAAACTGCAAATGAAAGCAATTCTGAAACAACAGACTGCTTTCTGCTTACAAAAGAGTCAAGCTGTCCAGCTCACTACTGCATGACACTGTGCTTACCAGAATTTCTAAAAGGCATTGAATTTTCTTCTGGTTGTCATATCACAATAGGATGAAGGAAAAGAAACAGTCTGGAAACACTTCACAATCTAAATTGTAACCTTTAATTGCTATGTTTCAGGAACACAGAGTTCATAAAGAGATTGGTTTACCTCTGCCTGGCAAATGGTAGATCTAGTACCCTTAACAATTTTAACCCAGAATATTTGGGTCAAGCCACATTTACAAACCAGAAATCATTTTTCTAAGACTTTGGTATTACGCAAGCCAAACCGTCAACAGTTTCTCTTTCTTTATTCTCAATTGCTGAAACACACATGGAAGTTTCAGTCCTAAGGATGCTACAGGACTAACAAACAGACCACAGTAACAAAGATGCATTTGATCTCACTTAACTAAAATACGGAATAAATAACAGAGCAGTTTCCTGGAGGGAAAAAAAAAAAAAAAAAACAGAGTGCTGATACTACACGAAAAAATAGCAGCACGCACAGCACCTGAAGAATAAAGAGTAGAACCTATTTGGAACCAGTGCTACCTGTTCTGCCTGGCTAACAGTGTTAGCCATTTTCTCTCAGTTCTACAAAAATAGAAGATATTTAAAATGCTCCTGATAACACTTGTTATTCAGATTTAGCTTACCTTCACATTTTAGTAAGTGTATTCAGGTCAATGTTTGTGGTAAGAACTGCAAAAAATTAAGACTTCATTACATAAAGAAGATTTGTACCCAACCAAAGAAAATGCCACTTGGGCAGCTTAAAACATACAAATAAATCCACTGACAAGATTCAGTCCAAACAGGAAATAAAGCAAACCATTCCAATATTTTCAAGAGTAAGGATGCCCACAATTATCTTGCATACAGTCACACTTCATCTAGGCAAAAATCTGTATATTCATGATTAACCTGACGTGGGATTTTGTTTTCTTCAACAACTTAACTCCACAACAATCTACAAAAAAAAAAAAAAAAAAAGGAAAAAGTGTTTTAACATGAACTGATCCTTCAGACTGCTTTAACAATCCTTTGGAGACAGACTTAGAAGTCTGAGGATAAGAAGGTCTTTTTTATTTTCCACCTGTGTTTTGCATGAGAGTCTACCCCCTTGAATCTGACAGGCATGCCTCCTCAGGTTTGCTAACGCAGCTTTACCCATAGACCAGAGTTTGCAGGAAAAATGAAGTGTTCCTTCCACTAGGCAGCAGCAAACGTTGTGAGGGCCTTCCAAAGCTCCAGGACTTGGCTAGTTTTGCTTACACTTCACAACACTGCTGCGAGCACCACAAGAGCACAATTACACTTGATGTTCCACAATGGCTGCGGTAGCTTCATGGAAGTTCTTCCTTGGTTTGATTCTGCCACTACGACGCAGGGCTACGTCGGCTCCATGGCTTCTCTCCCAAACCCTTCCTGCTTTAAATAACTCACTAACATCTGCATACTCTGCTGCGCTGATTTTGGTGGTCAAAGCTGCTTATCACCTATAGTTAGCTGTAGTGAGATCACCACTGCCCTCCCCACGCAAGCTTAAGCTGCTTAGACAGTACTGTCAGAGGACGTAGAACAAACAGCCAGCCCTACCTTCGTGTGCCTATCTAATGTTTCTAAACTCACTTTTAGAATGCTTGGCAACATTTCAATACCAACAGTGGACAACTGACCTGAATGGAGGCTGAGGCACTATTTTATTTCAATTTACCAACAGTTTAAAAAAGGGGAGAATGCAGCTCAGAATACGACCACATAGAGGAAAAAAAAGAGCACCATCAGAGCAGAATGTGAGCTATACAATATTTCAGCTTTGAATCAGCACTTGAATCTGCCACAAGTCAGCTGTGACAAAGACACAGGTGGAATCCCCGCAGAGAAGACACTGTACCACTCCTCTCTCTCTGCCCCAAGAGGGTAGCTGTGGAGCTTGGCACTTCTGATCATTACCCGCTGCAAACCAGGAAAGACTGTTAGATCCCCAGGCCAGGGTCCTCCCCACCAAAGTGATCTGTGCAACACAACCACTATCTAAAATTGCAGTCTCTTGAGAAAATGAAAACATTCAGGTCTGTCTGGCAAACAAACGCTTATACCACAGTTACTACTACTGAGTCATAGCTCTGATGATAAAGAATCAGCGGAAACAGCAGGTATAGAGCTTCTTTCAAACTCAAAAGACTCAGAAGAGCACACAGCAACCTTTCAGCCTGGAAGACTCACAAGCCATGCTATTGTCTTTTACCACACCGAACTCAAAACAGAAAGAAAAAAAAAAGACAGCGCTCAAATACTGAAATTATCATAAGGAAATTGCAGCAATTCAGGCACCTAAATGACCAGAATTGCTAAAGTATAATAGAGTTGTCCTCCAAATCCTGGCAGCTTACTTCTTATTACAAAGAGTTGACACTGATTTGATTTAAAGTTAATAAATATAAGACAGGAGTGAGCTTTTCACTATGGTTTATTGCATTCACCTGGGCGTTCCTGTAGTTTCCTCTGAAGACAAGAGCATACTTCCTACAAACCACATACTTGAAGGATAAAATTATGAAATGAGAGGTAAAAAGCAAGCAGCTAAGTTCTCTTTGCATCATAATTTCACATGGCTGCATTTGTATTCTGGGCAGAACAGAAAAGTTACCTTAGAGATGTCACCCAAGCTCTCTCTGTTGAACAGTCACTGGGATACGGAGCCAACCTCTCACAATCAAGAGGGAACAGGATGCCAGAAGCAGGTCAGCCTGCAAGATGTTGTACGGAAACAAGTTAGCAAGGACTAACTCAGCTTTTGTTTAGAGCTTTACCTGCTTCATCAGCTAACAATGTTTGAGATCACTCTGCCTCTCAAGGCTGGGACCAGAGCTCACAGTGAGCGCCCTTCAGGACACAAATCCTCTCACACACTTGCCAGGGCTCTAACAGATTTATGGGGACCGCTGATCCCAAATGCCTCCTCCATCCTTCAGCTGAAAACAGCCAACCAGCAGGTGGGGCAGAAGGGGGAGCGTGTCTGCTCTTCCTCTGGCCTGCTGGACAAGAGAGCACACTGATGGGTATTAATGAAGACAGGTTGAAGGAAGCAGAGCGCGTTATACTGCAGCAGCTGAGCAGACACTGTTGCAGCTCCTGGTACCAGGGAGGTAACTTTTGGCAAAGCAGCAGTCCAGCTGCTGGAGGAGATAACCTTTCTAATGACAAAAGCTAAATCAGAGACAGCTTATCTGCCAGAGCTCTCAGCCACACGTAGCAACATCCTACCAGGATAGACATTAAGTCTCGTAACCTCTTTTACTGCTTTTATCAGATTTGGTCGGCACCAATCTTCTACTAATACAATTACGGCAGTTACACCGTGTTATTTTTAAACAGAAAAAAATGCACCCATGTCATCAGTACTGTGGGTATCACTGCACAGAGAGGCATCCTGTAATGGCAAAGCTTATTCCCTTTCTCCAAGGGAAGGGGATAAAACCCTTATTTTGTGAATGAAACTGTCCACATCATGAGAGGGGTTATGCAAAGTAAAAGAAAGCTTGAAGATGCATGTCTGTTACACACAGTTAATGCCACTGAAAATGCATACAGAAATTAATGAAGACAAATAACTTGCACCTCAGTGCTATCTGCTGGGCAGTTAGCTCCTGAAGGGGAAGCACAAGCACCCCAACATGCCAACGGAGAGAACAGCACCCACCAGACAATACATCTATCTCCTCGAACAGCACACTGGGAAAGCCAAAAATAACAGCTGCTGCCACATCGGAACAGCACAAGCACTGCGTACAAGCACTGCCTGCAAAACAGAAACTAAGCAGCCACGCAGTCACTTCTTCTTCCTCCCCCCCCCCCCCCCTTATGACAGCAGCAACAAACCTGAGATTAAACACTCGCCCGCATCCTGCTCTGCATTCCTGTCACAGCAGGAATATGAAAGGAAGACTGCCAGCTGCTCCTCCGTGCATCTGAGGGGTTCCTTCAGTTTACAGCGAGGAATGCAAGCACTTGACACGACTCTTGCAGAGGTTTCTGGCGCATTTTCATTTTCACTTCTTGTAGCTCACCCATTGCAGAGCTCCCTAGGGACCCCCTGCATTTAGTAGCCTGGTTTTGGATCCTTCTCAAAGTCGGAACCAACAGCAGTTGTTTGTAGGCAAGTCACATTACGAAGCACAGAGCTAGGGCTCTGCCGAGCTGCCGCACACAAACTCTGCGAGTTCAAGCCTACATCCTGCCCAGCACTGCCACCGAGGGCGTGACACTGCCAAAAGTCAGAGGGAGGAACAGCAGCTTTCTGTCATACTAACTCGCAGCTTTACAAGATGATAAACCCCAGCACCAGCACTCAACTCTGATGTTCATGGCTCAAACGTGTTACAAACTAACTCACGATGGGCAGATTTGTGCAATCTAATGGCAGCAAGTGAAGTGCCAAGGTTACGGTGCAATGCCTGAGTAACGGCCCCAAAAAAGCCTCTGTCACATTTCCTATGGCTTCAACCACAGATGAAGGAAACACTTCAAACTTAACACCTACATTTCTTATTCCGAGGAAAACCACAAGGCAGTGCCACGGGATCACCCAGTACGCCATTCAGAACCCCCCAGATCCACAGCAGCCTTTAGGAACAGAGGAACCTGCTGAAAACTGAAATCTAGAAAGACAAGTGATCAACATCTGTGCAAGCAGCTGATGATCCACTAAACCAAGAGACTGTATCCTGTTAGCAGATGGTCAGCAGACAGCTCCCAGCCTGGACAGGACTCATCACCTCGCGCTAGTCAAGCTCCACAAGGTCACATTTTCAGGGTTTGATAAATGAACAAGCTCCGTGTGGGGGGGAGGGAACGAGAGAAGAAAAAAATAACTAGGGAGCTTAGAGTGGACAAGAATAGCGTGCAACTGCACGATTAAGAACAAATTGTAATGCTTGTTCAGGAGGCTAATTAACTGATTACGGCTGCCTGTACAACTTCAGCCCGGGCATTTTTTGACCTCTGAATGCTTGCCGTTTTAACCTTGACTTCTCAATATCGGCAACAACAATACAGAGAAACTCATAAGCCTGTTGGCGTGATTTGTTCAAGTCTACCACACAGGGGATGCCCTAATGGGCATCTAGTTTTGATTTTGCTTTGTAGAATATTTGACCAGAAGGCCATGCCCAGTACAGCCATCCTTATGATGAAGCACACAAAGACACTGCTCAAAAAAGCATCAGGAAAGAAGCACGATCGCTACTGTTACATTTCTCCTAATCACTAAATCCTTTACACCTTTGTGTCTGTACATATTGATACATGTTTATATGTCTATAAAACATTGTTGCAGCATTCCAGTCACTGTGCATACCACCAAACAAGAATATGGCTGGGTTCCACCACCAGCCACTCACTCCCACCATCACCTCACCGCCAGCAAGGCCATTTACACACACAGGCAGCTGGAGGGAAGTGGGGAGGGGAGTCTGTCTTCAGCTTGATCAGCTCCGTGGTCACACTGGTAAGGCAGGGAACTCAGATTTCCACCAGCACAAACACCCCAGCTGGCACCAGGGAGAGGGCAACACCCTCCTGGGGGCCGGGGTCTATACTTATTTGAGCTTAAAGTGGCTGTGGAGCTACGGGCAGGATGTGCTGCAACTGAAACTCTTGGTGACTGGAAGCAGATCCCAGAAACTCCCCCTTTCTCATTTCAGTGAATCGTGCTCACTTGCTCTTTTTTCTATCTAAGAAACACGCAGAACTGCCATCAGGGACCTGCTGGAGAACTCCAGGATAAGCGATCCCAGGAAAAGCACGCACAGTGCTCAGAAGAGGACAGCACCCTTCCCACCCATCGTCTTCAGATTCCTGCTGTAACGACTTCAAATACATTCAACTTTTGCCTCAAAGAGCTCAAGATCCCTTCCCCTGCTCTCCCAGAAGTCCTATTAGAGTGGAAACAGAGACTCTGCCATAAAAAGGACACCTCAAGTTCTAATCAGGATGGCACAGGTTGTTGAGCCAGACAGACAGCTAGAAACAGTTGTGCTGAAAGAGCCAGGGAGCAAATAAAACACTTCCTAATGCTATCAGATGAAAATTCAGCCACAGGACAACTCAAAGAGATGGAAAGTAAGAGTTTTACGTGGTTGAAGCATCAATCCAACGCTACCATGGTGTGTAAGAGTTGATACTTGATCTTTTCAAAGCCTACCACACTGCTTCCAGCACCGACATAAAGCACTTGCCTTAGGGCAGTGCTACATGAACCCAACCACAGAAAAACACTTCTGGATCTCAGTGACAAGGAACTGTTACATAGGATTAAGATGTCCCTAATTGGCTCGTTTAGGGTTATGATGACGACACCTAATAAATGATGCATCTAAACCTCTTACCAGCTTCTGTCAGATTTTCTGGCAAAAAGGAATTAAAGCCCTAGTTTGTGGACGTATAACAAGAACATGGCATTTTCTCCCTTGAAAACCTGATCGTAAGCACATAGATCAGTTATCGGCCACACGTGGTACTTCACTAGAAAGACTTTGCACAAGATGTTGTAGTACACTACTATGTGACACAAACTACCCATTACCTCTACAAAAATCAGTCAACTGACCCCAGAAGTGTTACTTCAAGAATAAATAAAGACCCATGCCCACACCACTATGGCATCAGTTAGCGCTTTGTTAGCAAAGGTCAATCTTTAGATTCATCTCAGGAGGTAAGCCAGATAAATCATCCCAAGGTAAGCCAGATAAATCTGAAGCAAAGGAAGCAGAAACACAGCGAGACAGGCTGAGAGGAGACAGGCAGCAAACACTGAAGCACACTGTGAGAAAGAAAAGAGAGGCCTTGCTGATTCAGAGCTTTAAGATGGAGGGACACCGAGCCTGGCATCAGTGTAAGTTCACAACAACGGAAAGCCCAGCAGCGCTCAGTACCACCCCTCCCAACCAAGTCCTGCTCAGAAGCACAGGGGGAGGCTGCCGGGTGCAATCCAGCCCCACAGACCCAGCAGAACGCCTGGCTGCAGGGACACCGAGCTGGCACCCCCCGGCAAGCCCAGTGCAGGCGGCTCGGTGACATGCAGCCCGCTGCCTTCCCCTGCAGCAGGGCGCAGGACGAGCCCCCGGCCCCGGCGGCTTCCTCACCATCCTGGCCTCATGTCAGCAGCGCCGGGCTCCTTCCTGCATCAGCCTCTGCGGAGAGAACGGCACAACGGGAGGGACGCTCGCTCTGCGGCCGGGCACGGGGCCGCGCCTGGGTCACCTCCCCCTTCACGGGGCCGCGCCTGGACCCCCCCCATCCCCACAGGGACCCCCCCCATCCCCACAGGACCCTCCCGCTATCCCCACAAGCCCGCTCCCCATCCCCACAAGTCCCCCCCGTCCCCACAGGGACCCCCCCATCCCCACAGGACCACCCCCATTCCCACATGGATCCCCCCATTCCCACAGGAACCACCCGCATCCCCCACAGGCCCCCCCCACGCCCACAGGGCGCCCCTCATCCCTCACAGGACCCCCACCCCACCCCCACAGCCCCCCCCACCCCCACAGGCTCCCCTCATCCCCACAGGGCCCCCCCCGTCCCTCACGGGGCCGCGCCCGCTCCTCGCCCCCCTCCCCTCGCCCCCCCCCACAGCCGTCCCTTCCCCCCCGTCCCGCCCGTTCCCCGGGGCTCACCGGGGCGGCTCCGCCCGGGGGCTGCAGACCCCGCGCCCCCCCTCCCCGCCCCGTGCCTCCGCCGCCGCCCGCCGCCGTTCCAATCAACAACAAGATGGCGGCCGCCGGCGGGGCGGGGCCCGGGCCCGGCCGTCATAGCAACCGCGCCGTCCAAAGCCCGCCCCTCCGCTCCTCGAGCCAATCGCGAGCCGGGACCCACCCCCAGGAGCGGCGATTCTGCATCCTGATAGGCCGATCCCGCCGTCACTCCGCCCGGCGGCCGCCCCGCCCCTTTCCGTGCGCGGCCCGCCTTCGGATGGCCGCGCACGTTAGGCACACGTGACACCGCCCGAAGCCCCGCCCCCTCCCCCCCCCCCCGGCGGGGCTCGGCGTCCCATTGGCTGCCCGCCGGGGGGGCGCTGGGCCAATGGGCGCGGCGCTGCCTGAGGCGCGCGGCCGTTGGCGGGCGCCCCCCCCACGGCCCGCCTGAGGCGCTGCGGCCCCCCCCCACCCCCCCCCACGGGGCCGCCTCAGCGGGGCTGCCCTGAGGGGCGCGGGTGCTAATTAGTGCCCAGGCTAATTAACTGCCCCGTGTGCCAATCACTGCCCAGGACAATAAAGTGACCCGTGTGCTAATCACTGCCCAGACCAATTAACTGACCCATGTGCTAATTAGTGCCCAGGCTAATTAAGTGACCCGTGTGCTAATTAGTGCCCAGGCTAATTAACCGATCCCTTTATTGCTGGGGACGGTTCTCGCAGTGCCGTCAGATGGCTCCGGTGTGGAGCGGGGCGAGGCGGCCGGCCTGGGGGCCACCCCGCTCCTCACGGCCCCCGCTCCGCTCAGTCACAGCCCGGGAGCTGCTGGAGGAGGGACGCGGTCAGGGCCCCGCCACGCAGTGTCCCCAGTGTCACCAGCCCCGGGCTGTGACACTCCCAGTGCCACCAGTAACCCCTCGGGCCAGTGCCCCCAGTAACCCTTCCTCCAGCGGGTGCTGTGCCCCCTGCCCAAATCGCCCTCCTGCTGCCCAAGGGTCAGGCAGAGGCAGCCCACGGGCCACAGCCAAGTGTGGGGGGCATCAAACACCCCCCCAGTGCCACATGTCCCTGCCTGGCTGTGGGGACGCTGCAGGGCCTCGTGGCACCCACCTCTCGCCCGGGAGCGGCTTGCTGGGGGCTCGGCTGCTGCGGGAGGAGCAGAAAGCGGCCGTGAGCCCTGGGCTGGCTGTGTGTCACCATGCCGTGTGGCACCATGCCGTGTGGCACCATGCTGTGTGTCACCGTGCCGTGTGGCACCACGCCGTGTGGCACCGTGCCGTGCCATGCCGCGGGCTGGGGCTCACCTGCAGGCGATGCTCCGAGCCAGGCAGCCCAGGCTGGCCAGCAGCAGGACGCCGGCCACGGTCAGCACGGCCACGAACCAGGCCGGTGGGTGCCACACCGCCACCATCCGCATCACCACCAGCGGCTCCTTCCGTGGGGTCTGCAAATTTGGGGGTGAGGGAGGCCAGGGCCCGTTCCCCGACAAGGGGCCGCTGGCCGCAGGGCACCGCTCACCGTGCGCCGGGTGGTGGTGCTGGGTGGCACCGTGGTGCTGCGGGGGGTGACGTGCACCACCACCGCCACCACCGTGCTGCGGGAGGCCCCGGGGCCGCCCCGCACCTCCACCAGCAGCACAAAGGTGCGGGGTTCGGCCAGGCCATCGGGGATGTAGGAGAGGGTGCTCCCATCCAGCCGAAAGCGCCCGTCCTCGTTGCCTGTGCAAGATGGTCTGCTCAGTGCCATGGCTGAGGCGAGGGGACAGGGCTGGCACCGCAGCCTGGCCGCTCCTCACCTCCAGCAATGGTGTAGGACAGTGCGGCGGTGTCGGGGTCACTGCGGCACGCCAGCTGGGTGATGGGCTGGCGGCCGCCTCTCCCGGCCGTGATCCGCAGCTCCTGCACCTCGGGGGTGCACCGCGGCTCAGGCACAGCCTGCGGGGAGCAGAGGTGGCCCTGCTTCATCCTGCCCGGCTCCTGCAGCCCACCCCGGCGCAGACACGGGGACGCGGCACCGTGCTCGTACCTGCAGGCGCACAGTCACGGTGCACGGGCGTTTGCGCTGGGTCGCCGGGTCCAGGTCATTGTGGGTGTCCGTCAGCCACACCGGCAGCCGGTAGCTCGTGCGCTGCGGGGAGCCGAGGGACCCCACCACGCGGATCTCACCTGTGGGGCGGCATCAGTGCCGGGCACCTGCGGGTGCTGGGGGGGCACACAGGGGCTGGGGAAGGGGACGGGTGCTCACCGCTGTGCGTGTCGATGGAGAAGGGCTGCGTGGGGCTGGAGCCCCCCTCGAGGCTGTACTCGAGGCTGTCCGGTGGGTAGTCGCGGTCGGTGCCGTTCACGTACCCCACGACGCTGCCGAAAGACGCCGTCTCCAGCACGGTGAAGGTGAGGCCTCGGGGGCACTCCGGTGAGAATTCATTGACTGGTGTCACCGTCACGAGCACAGGCACACGGGCTGGGAGGCACACGGCGGCTCAGCCCCACTGCCACCATCCCACAACCCGCCCCGCACTGGGCACGCTCCCCTGGGGACACGGGGGCAGTGCCACCAGCTGTGTGCCTTTGGGGGAGCATCACTGGGGCCACCGGAGAGGAGCGCTTCCTCTGCTGTCTGCGGTGTCCCAAAAGGGCTTTGCCCACCCTACTCTGACCTCTCCTGGGCACATGGGACGTGGGCACTCACTGCTCCGCGGGGGTTGTCCCCCGGCTGTCACCACGATGGTGGCCGTCAGCTGGAAGCCCAGCGCAGCCATGGCCTGTGAGTCGTAGTCCAGGGTGGTGTTGACCTGCCGAGACACGATGTCCCATAGGGCCGAGTGTCCCCTGGAGCCACTGCCACGCCATGCCCAGCCCGATGGAAGGTGCTGGAGGGTCCCTGTGCCCCCGGGAGGGGCTCGCCAGGCCGAGCCCTGCTCACCTGCAGCTGTGGCCCCTCCATGCGGAATCGGGAGTGGGAGCCTGGGGGCCCCTCCAGGGCGTAGCTCAGGGACCCCTCAGCACCAGCAGGGCTGGTGCACCTCAGTGTCACCAGGGTGCTGCCGGGGGACACCGTCTCACGCACCTGTGTCCTGTAGTGTGGCGGCTGGTGGCTCAGCTCCGTGCCCTGGGCACAGAGGAGCATTCCCCTCCCGGCATCCCCCCCCCAGAACCGTACACGTAGAGGGCTGGGACGCAGGATGGTGCCTGCCGGTCCCTCCCCTGCACGGTGACGTTGATGGTGGCGGTGGCCTGGTCGGCAGGCTGCAGCGCGTTGTAAGCCCGGACGAGGAGGCGCACGTGGGCCACCTCCAGCCGGGACGTGCTGCGGATCTCACCCGTCACTGCGGGAGGTGGCGCAGCCTCGTGTCAGGCACAGGGATGGGGACAGGGTGGCCCTAGGGGTCCCCCAGCACCCCCTCGCTCACTCTCATCAATGGTGAAGAGCGCTGGCACCACAGGAGAAAGGATGGCATAGTGCACGTTGTCCCCACTGGCACGGACCTGCGTGACCACCTCCAAGGGGCCGGAGCCCTCGGGCACCGTCACGTCCCACTGCGGCTCCCTGCGGGGACGGGTGGAAGCGTGGTGTGGCCTGGTGCCACCAGCACCCCCCGCCCAGCCCAGCCCCACTCACAGGATGGTGACGCGGGGACGGCGTGATGGCAGCACCTCCACTGTCACAGCCCCGCTGCAGTTGTGCCCGTGCTGGTCTGTCACCTCGATGTCCAGCCTGAAGGTCTGCAGGAGTGCCAGGGAGGCAGCCCCGGGTGGCACCGGGGACAGCGACAGGGACAGCAATGGGGCAGGGATGGAGGAGAGACATAGGGATGGGCAAGGCAGGGATGGGGATGGGGGGGTGTGGGGATGAGATGGGGGCAGGGACAGAGACAGGACTGGGGATGGAGAGGGACGTGAATGGGGCTTGGGATGGAGGAATAGGGATGGGAATAGGGACGGAGATGGAGATGAGGCCAAGGAGATGGGAATGGGGATGGGAATGGGGACATGGATGGGGATCAGGACAGGAGTGCAAACAGGGGCACGGATGGGGATGGGATGCCGAAGGGGACGGAGCTGGGAATGGGGACAGGAATAGGAACAGGACTAGAGCGCTCTTGGGGCATGGGAGGAGGATGCCGAGAGCTGTGGGCAGTGCCCACGAAGGAGGTGGCGGTGCTGTGACAGCATGGGGATGCCGGTGCCCACCTGGGTGTCCCTACTGGGGCTGAAGCCGCTGGCGGGTGCCAGCACCAGGCCCCGTTGGGTGAGCGTGAGCGGCGTGCCCTCAGTTCTGAGCCGGAACTGCAGGGGGACAGCACACGGCCGTCCCCAGGGGTGGCTCCCGCTGGCAGGGGACAGGGGACAGGGGGCTGCGGGCACTCACCATGAGCCCACCGAGCGGCTGCGGCAGCACCGCGTGCAGGGGGGCGTGGGGCGCCACGTCGGCCGGCACCCGCACCACGTCCCCGCCCGCGCTGGTGAACGGGGCGTCACAGCGCAGCACCTGTCCTGCTGTCACCCAGACGAAGAGCCACCCTGTCACCTCCTCTTCGCCGGGGCAGGCAGCACGCAGCACCAGCGTGTACTGGTTCACCCGGTGGGCATCGAGCTCAGCTCCGGCACGCAGCGTCACCTGCCACGAGGGTATGGTGCCCAGCGGGGTCCCCATGGGCTCCCACTGTGCGCCGCGTCCCGCAGCCGTACCTCTGCCCGAAAGGTGGTGGCGGGTGTGCCGACGGCGCTGATGGCGATGGGGTTGAAGGGGTGGCCAGGCTCAGGGGTGCACGGGGTGACGCTGGGGGCGGTGGGGGCGTTGGGGGCGCGTGGCTCGATGCACAGCAGAGTGACATTGGGGCTGCCTTGCGCGGTGCTGCAGGACACGGTCACCTCGGCCACGCGGGTGCCCGGCGCCGCGTCCTCACTCAGGGTCACCACACGGGGCAGGTTGGGCAGGGCTGGTGGGACACCACGGGGTCCGACCCCATGTCACGTTGCTGCCACACTCAGGGACTGGGGGCTGCTCCCTGGCACCCTTATGGGCACGGTGGCCCTGCCGTTCTCACCTGTCGGCCTGACAAACATCCCTGGAAAGAGCCGAGTGTCACCCAGCCTGCTGGGGACGTCCCGGCACCGCCCTGGGGAGCCCTTTGGGACACCCCGATGGCACCCCAAAGACGTCCCCAAGGCACCCCAGAGGCGCCCCAACCTCTGAAGCTGCTTGGCACACGGGGCACCTCTTGGGGTCTCCCCGGGGCTGCCTCCAGAGCCCCGCGGCCCTACCTGGGGCACCGAGGAGGAGGAGGAGGAGGAAGGCGAGGCGTCCGCGCGCACCCATGGCTCTCCGGCTGTTTGGGGCAAGCCGGGGCCCGTTGCTACGGGTGCCCGGCACCACCCATGCCCGGCGTCACGCCGGCCACCGCGGCTCCCGGCCCAGCCCCGGGGCGGGGGACACGGCATCGCCGCGCTGCCACCGCCCCGACACCGGGGGAACCGGGCACCCGCCGAACCCGGGACGGCGGCGACAGCGGCGGCTGCTGCTGCTGCTCCCCGTCGGGGTCGCGGAGCGGGGGCTCCGCCGAGCCGGGCGCTGGAGTTTCCCGGCCGGGACCGCGGGTCGTGCCCGGGCGGGCCGAGCGGGGCCCCGGGGCGGCGGGGCGGGGCGGGGCGGGGCGGGGCGGGGCCGCTGCGGGGCTCGCGTCCCGGCGGCTCCCGTTGGCGGCAGAGCCGGGGCCGAGCCGCGCTCCGCGGGGCCGCTCCGCCACCGGGACCGGCACCGGGAGCGGCACCCGTGGGGGCCGGGGCCGGGGCCGGGACCGGGCCGGGGATGCTCAGCGCCCGCCTGGACGGCGGCCTCGGCCAGCGCCGCGCCGAGCCGGTGAGTGCCGCGCCGGGCACGGGGGGGACCGGGCGGCGCCGCGGGTGACAGCAACGCGGGGACAGCGGGACGGGCAGGGCCGGGCTGTCACCCCGCGGGGGGACCCCAGGGACGCGGCGTCCCGGCCGCTGCCCGGTGGCCGGGCCGGGGGCTGCGGGGCCGGGGCGCTGCTGCCGGGCGGGCGGCTCCGCGGGGCGGGCGGGCCGCGTTGAGCCCCCATCCAGCCGCCCGGCCCGCCTGGCTTTCCGCGAGAGGAAAGCGGCCGGAACACCCAGCTTTTGGGGGCAGACAATAGGAATTCGAGAAAGAGGAGCGGCCCGGCCGCGGGGACGGAGCGCTCCTTCCGCTGCCTCCCCCCTTCTCCAACTCCCTCTGGCCCCGTCCCCCCCCGGGCAGCCCCAAACTTCGGGGGTCCCCATAGCGGGGGGCGCAGCTCCGGGGCGTCCCGGCACTGGGGGGCGGAGGGGGAGCAGCGGGGCGGCGGGGGCTGCTACGTGCCGCGGCCCTGTGTCATTTCCCGCAGGCACGGCCGGGGCCGGGCGGCTGCTTGCTCACCCGACGTGCCGCTGCACGCCGCCCGGCTCCGCGCCGCAGCCGCAGGAAAGCGGGGCCCGGGGCTGCGGGCGAGCCGAGGCCTGCGAGCCCTGCGCGGCGCGGGGGCGAAGGCGCTGACCTGCCCTTTCCCCGCAGCGCCGAGGCCGGGAGCACATGCCCGGCACGAGGCCGCCCGCCCCCCGGCGCCCCAGCTCGGCCTGCAGCGAGGAGGACGAGGGGGGCCCGGCTGCCCGCTCGCCCCCCGCCAGCGAGCGCAGCCTGGAGTTCGACTCGGGCTACTCGGAGACGTCGGGGGGCACTTGGCGAGAAGAGGAGGTGACGGTGCTGCGGCGGCACCCGCCGCCCTGCCAGCGGGCGCACCAGCTCTCCGCCGGAGCTGGGGGGCCCGCGCCCGCCCGGCGCCCCCGCCCCAAATCCACGTCGGACGCCTGCCTGGAGCAGTGGCGGGCGCTGGAGCCGGCCGACGGGCAGGACTGGACGGTGTCGCTGCTGTCGCAGAGCCGCAACCGGCAGCCCCTGGTGCTGGGGGACAACTGCTTCGCCGACCTGGTGGAGAACTGGATGGACCTGCCCGAGGTGGGCGCCGAGCCCCGGCGCCGGCCGGCTGCCGAGCCCTCGCGCCGGCTGGGCAAGCCGCCCGCCTTCCTGCTCAGCCTCTCGGGAAACGTGCGCCGCAAGCTGGCCAGCATGGCCCGGCCCCGAGGGGCTGAAGGTGCCCGGCCGGGGAGCCGTGACCCAGCCAAGCGCCTGTCCTGCCCGCTGGGGCTGGGCGGGCAGCCCAAGGGCGCCTGCTTCCACCAGTCCCACAGCAACATCGCCCAGCTGGCCACGGACTTCCACCGCTTCGCCGCCCTCATGAACAGCCGCAGCCGCCAGCCCATCATCTGCAACGACGTGATCGGCTACATCTAGCCCTGCCCGCCCCCTCCGCCGCTGTAAATAAACCCCGGTTTTGTATGGTATGGGCGCGGCAGCGTTTGTGGGGTCGAAGCGCCGATGAGGGGTGAGCGGGCAGCGGGCTGCCTGCTAGCGCAGGGTGCTGGCATCGACACAGAGACCACGCAGCAGAGCTTGTCCTGCAGCCTTTATTGCACGGGGCCGGCGGTGCTGGGTTCAGGGCAGGATGCAGAGGAGCGGGGGGCACTTCTCCCCCGTGTCCCCCTTGCACAGGTACTGCAACTCCAGCTGCCGCAGCGCCCCGCCACGCTCCATGCCATCCGACAGCCTGCAGCAGGGGAAGGAGAAGTGGGCTGGGCGCAGCTCATCCCCCGAACCCTGCTCGGGCCCCCCAGGCTGGGGAAGCTACATTTGGCTGGTCCCAGGCCCCCTCCCCAGCCCCTGTGGCTGGGGGCCAGCCGGGGGTCCGGCGTGGGAAGCGCTGCCGGCAGCAGGATGTTTACCCTGCAGCTGGAGCGGCTCAGGAGGGACAGGGGCCCCGGCACCCGGCAGGACGGGGGCACGGTGAGGAGGGGGGGGCCGCTTACTTCTGCGCCCGCCGCCGCGCCTGCGTCTCGGCGTCGTCCTTCGCGTCGTACAGCATCGTGGTGTCATGCAGCAGCTTGCTCACTGTCCACCCGTGCTCCCTCTGCAAGAACCGGGTGTCAGGGTCCGACCCCACGCAGCCCCAGGACAGGGGGGGGCCGGCACCGCGCTCACCTGTAGCCAGTCCAGCAGCTCCTGCACCGTCATCTCCTGCCCATCCGCCCCCACGGCCCGCACCTCCAGGCGGTCCCAGCAGCTCCACTCCTTCCCCCGGTACTGCAAGGAGAGCGTGGGGCTGAGTACAGCGGGGCAGGGGCAGAGCCATCACCCCAGCACTGCTGCGGCCAGGGCTGGGCCCCGAGAGACGCACAAAGCCCCATTGAAGAGCTGCCCAGCCCCACACAATCCCTCTTCTTGTGTCTGTGGCTCCCAGGGCTTTGTGACCCCGGCTCTGGCCTGAGGGAGCTGAGTGCAGGACGCGGCCCCCCGCTGTCTGGCACGGCCGCCCTGCCATCTGCCCCCACCGCAGGCAGCACCAGCCCTGGCCCTGTCCCCGTCCCCACGGCACGGTGCTGGCACCAGGCTGCTGGCACCGAGCTGCTGCTCTCAGCTCCTGCTCCAGGCAGAAAGGCTTAACCCCATCCGCACTGCGGCACCACGGACCAGGCTGACCTCCCTGGCACCATGCAAACCCCATCCCCGCACCACGAATGCCACCCACGCCAAGGCCACCAGCCCTTGGTGTGCTCGGTACGGGTGGCACTGCCGTCACACCACGTGTCCTGGCTCTGGCACACGGAGGTGCCGGCGGTTGACGTAGGGGTGTCAGGACCGGAGGGCACAGAGCGGCAACCTCCACACAGGGACGGTGCCAACCATAGCCAGGACACCCCGAGGCTGTGGCACGGGGCCGGGCACCCGCGGATAGCGGGGCGCAGGCGCGGTGAGGCCACAGCCCGGCTGGACAGCCCAAAGCCAAGCTGGAGACGGCGCGGAGGCGTTGGAGGCGCCTCCCTCCCCCTCTTCCTGCCCCCGGCCCTGGGCCCCCCGGGCCAATCTGGTTCCAATCGGCGCTTCCTGCCGCGCAGGAAGGGCTGCCTCGCACGCCATAAACCCCCAGACAAAGGGGCCTCTATCACCCAGACGGTCCCAATCTGGGCCTGCCCCCGTCCCTGCCCCTTTTTCCCCCCTCTGGCAGCTGGGGGGGACCCCGGCCCCAATCCCCCTGCAGCCCCGGGACCGGTGCCAGCTGCTCACCGGCTGCCGCAGCTGCTTTTGGTGAGCCAGCTGCCAGCGGCTGCCGCAGCCACGGGGCTGGCCGGGGGGCTGCCGGGCACCCCGGGGGAGAGGGTCCTACCCAGTAGGTGGGGGGCTGCTCGGGCTCGACACGGAGCAGGAGGCACTCGGACAGAAACAGGGTGCTGATGCGGTAGCAGCTGAGGACCTGGCACCTCCACACCAGCTTGTAGACCTCCAGGCACACCAGGCCGGCCACGGCTGCCGTGGTGGTGACAATGGCGGGCACGATGCGCCCGGCGATGCGCTTGCTCTGAGGACAGAAGGGGGGTGTCACCGGGTGCCCCGTGGGGACGGGGACCCCCAGGGCACCCCCCTCACCGTCAGCCAGTCGGCGGGGGGGATGCCGTAGTTCTCCGCACGCAGGTTGGACGCGGCCATGATGAAGTCCATGTGGGCATCGTCGTCCTGCGGGGAAGAGCGCGGGGATGTCAGCATCCCCCAGGGCATCCCCCAGGACACGGCCGCCACCTCCCCAAGCCCCGCGGCCACGGCACCTTCTCGAAGTGGATGGGCTCCATCACTCGTGCCCCCGTGCCTCCACCTAGCTCCTCCCTCCACCGTGCCAGGTCCTGGGCGAGGTCCTGGGTGAGCTCCTTCGGCTGCCCAGGGTCTGGCGACACGGGGACATGGGGTCACAGGCCAAGAACCAGCACCAGCAGGCCTGCGGTTCCTGCCCCGTGTCCCCATGTTGCGCCACGGCTCCTGGGGACAGCGGCGTGCAGCAGCCTTACCCGCAGCCTCCTGCACCGTGTCCGTGCCCTCCGTGGTGGGGATGCGGAGCCCGTCCTGGGGCACGAAGGATGGCAGCACGGTGCTGCGGAGGATGTCCTGCGTGGCTGCGCGGTTGCTGCACGCTGGGAGCTTGTACGTTTGGGCCCAGAGCCGGGCAGCAGCCTCGATGTATGCCACGTGTGCGTCCTGCAGAGCCACGAGCAGGAGGGGGGGTGGCCCCGGCAGCTCTGCCCCTTGCAGTGCTCCGGCACCCAGCGCGTACCCCTCGCCCCTCCCCAAACCCCACCTCGTCCCCTGCACCCCCACGGCTCTCCCCTGCACTCACATTGCTGGGGTCAAATGTCAGCGGGTGGGGACAGCGCCTGTCCCCCGACCAGAATGGGACACCGGGGCTGCTTTCCTGGCACGGGGAAAGCAAAGTCAGGCCTGGAGACGCTTCTGGGGAGGGTGCCGGGGTGGGGGGCAGCCCCCGGGGGGTTATGCTCACGTGTGTGGGGGGGAAGGTGTGCAGCAGCTGGGCGATGTCATCGTGGTAGCGGCTCTGCCAGTGCCGCCGGGCCAAGCGCACGCAGTCCCCCCAGTCCCGCGGCCTCTCCTGCAGGCTCCTCCACACTCGCTCCGGCACCTCCAGGCCCTCCCGCTGTGCCGGCTCCTCCGGCAGCTCTCTGCAAAACCAGGCACCGCTGGCCTGCCTGCAGCGCTGCCGCGTACAGGACGCAGCTGCCCGGCCCCAGTCCCCATCCCTGGCGGCTCCCAGGTCCGCACTCACTCCAGGAACTGGTTCACGCTCTCTGCAGGCAGCTGGAAGAGCCCCTCGAACTCATCGCGAGCCCACTGCGCAGAGGGGACAGGGGATGAGCAACGGGTGCCACACGGGGACCTGGCCCCGCAACGCGCTGCCAGTGCTATGGGACAGCGCCCAGCGGGGACAGCCGGTGGGGACGGGGCCCAGGCCAAGCTGGGCTCGGTGCTGGGACGTGAGGAAGGCGCTGGGGCTGCGCGGCGGCTCCCCGCAGGAAACAGCTGGGGCTGCATCCTGCCTGCAGGGCCGGAGAAACGGGAAGGGAAAACAAAAGGGCAGGAGCAGGGACCTGCGGCCTTACCTGCAGCGTGTGCTCGATGGCGTTGGGGTAGTACCGCAGGGTGCAGAGGGGGAAGGTCCCATCCGTGGAGCCCGTGGGCGTCTGCAGCGGCTTGGTCAGGGGGGGCACCATGGGCAGCACGTCTCCCCGCGCCCCCTCTGTGCCCGAGTCCAGCAGCGGCGTGCGGGAGCGTTTGCAGCGCTTCTCCAAGTAGGCTCCTGCAGGCAGCGAGGGCAGCGTGTGTGCCCCGGTGGTGCGGGGACACATGGGGGGGGCTCGGACCCTTCTGCCCCCCGGTACTCACGGGCCTCCAGCGTGTCCACGGCGCTGACGACGCCGTCCAGCTGCTGGAAGAAGTCGTCCCCGTAGAGCTGCTCGGTGCCGGGCCCCACGTGGTTCTGGTGAGCCGTCACCTTCACGGCGGGGTTCATGCGCCTCACGGCCGCGGCGGCCACCTCTGCTTTCGGCTTCTACAAGGGCACAGAGCGGGGGGGCAGCTCCCAGGTCCCCGGGGAACACCCGGCCCTGGGCCACCCGTGGGACGAGCGGGAGCTCACCGACACGTCCGCCGCGCGGAAGAGGAACTGCCGGTGCAGGTTGGAGTCTGCCACCATGTCCATGTCGGTGACGGTGATGTCCCCGCCCGGCCCCGCTGCCAGCCCCATCATGGCAAAGTTCTTGAGCAGCTCGCAGCCGATGGCACCGGCCCCCACCTGCTGGGGCAGCGCCGCTGCAGCTCCGCGCACCGCTCAGGTTCCCCGCCGGCCCCCCGGCCCCACACCCTGCTCACCACAAAGAACTTCTGGCGGCCCAGCTCCTCCTGGAAGTTGGCCCCAAACACGGCGATCTGGCCGTCGTAGCGGGATCCCCTCTGTTGGGACGGGGGGGCCGTGTGAGCGGGGCTGACCGCAGCGCTCCCGGCACCCAGCGGCCACGGGGACTCACGGGCTCGCAGTCCTCCTGCGTCAGTCCCGCAGCCCCCTCCATGGCCAGGCACTCCAAGGCGTCAAAGTAAAACCACTGGTTCAGGGGCAGGAGCTTCCTTGTGATGGCCTGGGGTGAGCAGGGCCTCGTTAGCTCCGTGTCCATCCAGTGGGGCTCCCCGTGCCCCACGCCGAGCACCCAGCCTCGCTCTGCAGCCAGCGGAGCGCGGTGTCCCCAGGCAGGCAGCAGGTGCCCTCTCGTGGCCACCAAGCACCACGGGACAGCCGTGCCGAGCCGTGCCGAGCCGTGCCACCGGCCTGCCGCGTGTGGGACCCCACAGTGGGTCCCTGTCCCCAGCTGCTCACCTTCAGAGCCTCCTGGGCAGCCAGGGCACCGATGAAGGACGCCACGGGGCACAGGTCCCCCGCGCTCACGCTGGCGAACGCCCGCACGACATCCTCGTCCAGGGGACCCAGCAGTGCGCCCAGGCTCCGCGCCAGCTCCAGCACCCGCTCGGCGTCCGCCTGGGGGAAGAGGGTCGAGGGCAGCCCCGGAGAGGGGCAGGGGGGCCAGAGGGGCTGGGAAGGGTCAGGACGGGGACTCACTGGGTCCCGGGGCTGGGGCAGGCGGCCCCGCTCCTCGCGGAAGGTGTGCAGGGCCCGGAAGGCGGCGTGCAGGCTGCGGCTGCGCTGCAGCTCCGCGGAGCTCCTCACTGGGATCTCGGGCATCGCCAGTGCCTGGCGCAGGGACCTCTGCCAGCACCATGCAGGGATTGTGGGGACGGGAGCTTTTTGGGGGCACGGAACCACTTGTAGGTTCCCTGCCACCCAGGGGGCAGCACGGAGGGGCAGGGGGGGACACATACATGTGAGTGCTCCTGGTTCAATCGCACCTGCAAGACCTGCCCCCCGCAGCGGTAGGGTGAGAAGGTGCTCGTGTCACCGATCTCCAGGCTGAAGGTATCTGGGATGGAGAGGAGGGGATGGGCAGCATGGTCACCGCCGGGGACCCGCTGCAGCCCCCCGAGGCGGGCAGGCACTCACCCAACACACGCACAGTGCGGGGCTTGCAGCCATTCAGCTCCGTCATGCCCTCCAGGCCAGAAAATGTCACCAGGTCGCCGTCACTGAAACGGTGGCCGCGTCCCTCCCCTGCCCTCGCACACGTCACGATCCCCGGGTTGCCCTGAGCAGGGGGAGAGGTGAGCACAAGGAACCCGATGGAGGCAACACCAAGCCACTGAAGTGTCCCAGGGAAAGCTGTGAAGCTGCAGGGGCACCGTGCTGGGGAGCAGGGGGGTGGCACAGAGCCTCCTACCTGGGAGATGTGCTGCACGGTGGCATAGAGCGGGTCCCCTTCTGCAGGGTCATCAACAACAAAACGCTCCCCGAAGTCACAGAAGAGCTGCCTGGGCAGGGACAGGGGGTGGCTTCGTTAAGCGGGAGCCTCGAGGAGCTCCAAGAGTGCTGCTGGGTCCTGCCCCGCCAGCAGGACAGGGACTCAGAGGGGACAGGAGATGCCCGGGGCAGCAACACTTTGGACGCGGGAAATCCCTGCTAGACACGGGGACAAAGCCCACGCTGCAAGCGTGGTGGAGCATCACAAGGTCCTCGCTGCGGCACAACATCCCGGGGGGGCACAGCCCCCAGCCGCCGCACCCTGCCCCTCCGGGTGGCCGCCACACGGTGCCAAGGTCCCCCCGCCAGCCACTGCCCCCTGCCCTTACCCGGCCAGCCCCTTGGCGTCAGCCACGATGAAGCAGATGCCCTTGGCGTGGCAGATGTCCCCAACACGGAGCTGCTCCTCCAGCGGCGACTCGGTCAGCACGACCACCTGCACCAGGGCGGTCAGCAGGCGCCAGCACCCCGGGGCGTCCCCTGGCCAGGGTGCCGGGCTCACCTGGAAGGCGTCGAGGAAATCCTCCGACAGCTCCTCGGTGCTGACCGTCACCTCCACGTCGGGGTTGAGCTCGGCCAGCCGCCGCTGCGACGCCTGGACGTGGTCCTGGCCCACATCGCTCTCCTGCAGGAGGAACTGCGGGGCGGGCGGCAGCGGGCACCCCCGCAGGTTTGGGGTGCTGCCCACGCTGCTGGGGGCTCTCTGCCCACAACAGGTCCCTCCCCCCTCCTGCACCCCTTACTGGGACCCCTGACCTGCAGCTGGGAGAGGGATCCCCCGGTGGTACCAACACCGTTCCCGTGACCCCCCATCCATTACTGGGATCTCCTCCACTGCCTGTACCCACACCCAGTGCTTTTACCAGGTCCCATTACAACAATACCTGTACCAGTCACCTATCCACTCCCCTGCCCTATGCCCCTTAGGAGACACCGCCCAAACCCGTGCATGGGGCCCCAGCCCGTGCCCATTACAGGGACCCCTGCCCATGTCTGTACCCAGCACTAGGGCCCACACCCGTGCCTGCACCCATTACCGGGACCCTCACTGGTGCCCAGACTCATTACTGGGACCCCTGCTGACACCCGTAGGCATTGCTGGGACACCCGCCTGTACCTGCACACCTCACTGGGACCCCCCCCGTACCCAAACCCATTACCAGGACACCAACCCATGCCCGTACCCCATATCAGGACCCCCACTGGCACCCCTACCCCCACCTACAGCCCTTACCGAGCCCCCCGCCCACCCCCACCCCCCCTCCCCATGCCCTCCCCGTGCCCTCCCCGTGCCCCTCGGTACCTGCCGTGCGCATCCTGCGGTGCCATCCCCCCGGGGGTCCCTGAGCACGACCCTCCCGGTCCCCGCCAGCACCAGCGCCGCCGCCACCTGCGCTCCGGCCCCGCGCAGCCCCGACACCAGCACGGCCGCCGCCCGCAGCCGGTCCCCGCTGCCACCGCCCAGCACGTACCTGGGGAAGGGGAGGGGAGCGGGGGACACCGCTCAGCACGGGGGGGGGGGCACGGGATCGGGTCCCGGGGCCGCCTGCCCCCCGTTTTCCCCGGTGCCCCCCCCCCCGGCACCCACTGCTGCCGCGAGTAGCGCGCCCCCGCCATGCGCCCGGCCCCGGCACCGCCCCGGGACGGTTGCGCAGGGGGAGGAGGAGGAGGAGGAGGAGGAGGAAGGGGGAGGAGGAGGAGGCCGGGACGATGGCGGCGGGCGGCTGGGAGGCGCCGTGGAAGGCGCTGGGAGCGCTGGGCCGGGAGCTGGCGGCCGAGTGGGCGGCGCAGGACGTGCGGGCAGCGCTGTGCCAGCTGCTGCTGCTCTGGCTCGGCCTCAGCCTGCTGGGGGTCCGCCTGGCCTGGAGGGCCTACGGGGGGGCCGTGGCCGCTCTCTGCTACCGCCCGGCCGCCCGCCGGCCCCCCCCCGGTACCGGCATCGCCACCGCCACCGGCAGCGCCCGGCCCCGCGCCCATTCCCTGTCCCCCGCCGGCCGCAACGGCGCCGCTGAGCGGCACTGCCCGCCCCGGTGAGTGAGAGACCCCCCCCTGCGCCCCCAGCACTGCATGTCCCGTGCATGCCCCCCCCCCGTCCCCTCCCGTGTTCCAGACCAGTGTGGCCGCCGGGCATCCCAGTATAGCCCAGTGCATGGCTCCTATGTCCCCAGACCAGTGGACCCACCGTGTGTCCCCCTGTGCTGTGCCCCCATCCCAGTGCATGGTCCCCACTGGCCCAGACCAGTGAAACCCCTTGTGTGTCCCCCCAGACTATACCCTCATCCCAGTACACCCCAGTACATGCTCCTCCATCCCCAGACCAGTGAACCTCCCCTGTGTCCCCCTGGGCTGTGCCCCCATCCCAGTGCGTGGCCCCACCACCCCCAGACCAGTGAACCCCTCATGTGTCCCCCTGTGCTATGCCCTCATCCCAGTACACCCCAGTACATGCTTCCTCATCCACAGACCAGTGAACCCCTCGTGTGTCCCCCTGGGCTATGCCCCCATCCCAGTACACCCCAGTGCATGGCCCCCAGGTCCTCATGTCCCCAGACCAGTGGACCTTCTGTGTGTCCCCCTAAGCTGCACCCCATCCCAGTACACCCCAGTACATGCCTCCCCATCCCCATACCAGTGAACCCCCGTGTGTGTCCCCAAGGCCATGCCCCCTCCCAGCACCCCCTGAGCATCCCCCAGCCCAGTATGACCCTGTATGTGTCCCCTCCAGCCCCCTGTGTCCCAGCAGGTGCCCCCCCTGCTCACACTGCCCCTCTCCGCAGGGAGGGCCCTCCAGCTGAGCCGGGGAAGACGCACCGGGAGTGAGCAGCGCCCGCCGTGCCCGAGGCCGCCCGCACCATTAAAGCTCTGTGCCCCCCGCCCCGCTGCCCCTGCTTTGGGATTCACCACGAGACGAGGCCAGCATCGCGAGGCAGCGGGGTTTAATGGGGCCGGGCCTCACTTGGCCACGTAGTAGTGGGTGGGCACAAAGGGCATCTTGGTGACCAGCGCCGGGTGCTGCTTCTTCCTCACCTCCACGGCGAGCGCGGTGCCCGGGCGGCTGTGCGCGGCCTCCACGTACCCCATGGCGATGTTCTTGCCCAGGGAGGGCGAGGGGCACCCGCTGGTCACCGTGCCTGGGGACACCACGGGAAGGTGAGCGGGGGCTGCCGGTCCCAGACACCCCCCAGCGATCCCCCCAGCGCCGCCCCCACGTACCCACAGGCCTGCCCTCGGGGTCCAGGATGACTGCGTGCGGCCGGACGGGCGGCCCCACCGAGGTCAGCCCCACGCGCCTGCGCTTCGGCTTCTCTTTGGCTTGTGCCATGATGATGGCTGCGCCGGGGAAGTCCATGGCCGCACGCCGGCGCTTGCCTGCGGGATGGAGAGGGGAGAGGGCTGGCATGGGGGCTTCCCCACGCTTTGCAGTGCCCGGCGACGCCTGTGGGGCGGTTGGGTTGGAGGAGGCGGTGGTGGATGCAGCCCGGACCTACCCAAGGTCCACATCAGCCCGGCCTCGGCTGGCGTGGTGGTCTCATCGATGTCGTTCCCATACAGGCAGAGCCCGGCCTCCAAGCGCAGGCTGTCCCTGGCCGCCAGCCCCGCCGGCCACACCTCGGGGACACCCAGCAGCCGCTCGGCCAGCTCCACCGCCTGCCCCGCGGGCACCGAGATCTGCATGGGATGGGGACGGGGACAGCAGGGGCAGGGTCAGCGGGGCACGGCGTCCCACCAGGACCAGCCTCCTCGGGGTGTCCCCGCTACCTCCACGCCGTCCTCGCCCGTGTAGCCGCAGCGCGTGACCCGGCAGCCCGGCACGCCGAAGACGGTCGTGGTGATGCTGGTCATGAAGGACAGCTTGGCCAGGTCGTCCGACAGCCCTGCCTGCAGCACCTGCGCCATGGAGGGGCCTGGGGGGACAGGTGGCTTTGAAGAGGGGACAGCGCCTGGGCGAGGTGGGACACGGGGAGGGGAGCCGGGCGGAGGAGGCAGGGCCGTCTGAGAGCCCCACAGGACGGCGGGTCCCAGGGTGAGACCCCCCTGCGGCGATGCCTGGTGCCAGCCCTCGTGGGGGCCCTGCTACCTTGCAGAGCCAGCAGCGCGTTGTCTGACACCTCCAGGTGCACGTCACTGCCGGCAGCGCGCAGCTCCGCCGCTCTGCCCTGCAAGGGTGACAGCGGGCTGGTGGCACGGGGACAGCCTGCAGCCAGCCCCACGCGTGGCCACCTGAACCACGGGGAGGGTGCTCCCCCCGTACCTTCATGATGGCCAAGTCCTTGTCGGCACAGCCCGCGTTGGACACCACGTAGAGGTGCTCCTCTGCCGTGTTGGTGACAATGAGGTCGTCCACGATGCCACCCCGCTCGTTGGTGAGCAGCGTCAGCGTGCCCTGCGGGACGGCACCCTAGGGAGCGCGGGCAGGGCGCCTGGCCCCGCTCCAGGCGGCACCATGGGGGCCCTCTGCCCCTGCCGGGCTGGGTGCCAGGTGCCCCTCGCCCCCACGTCCAACCCCCAGGCACGTGGTGCTCCTGGCCCCGTACCTGGCCCGGCTTCAGCTCGGCGATGTCCCCCACCACCAGGCTCTCCAGGAACTTGACGCGGTCCCGGCCGTACACCCGCGTCTGGAGGGGGCCGTGGGGGTGAGATAGGGTGCGGGGGGCGGCAGAGGGACCCCCTCCCCGCTGTCTCTCCCCCCCCCTTCCTCCCGCTACCTGCAGCATGTGGGACACGTCGAAGAGGGAGCAGTGGCTGCGGGTGTGCAGGTGGGACTCGAGGTGCCCGCGGCCGTACTGCACGGGCAGGCTCCAGCCGGCGAACGGCACCATCCTGCCGCCCCGGGCCCGGTGCAGGGCGTCCAGCGGCGTCCGCTTCAGCCCCCCCGGCTCGGCCCGGCCCGGCTCGGCCCCGACCCCGGCCCCGCTCAGCGCCGCCGAGCCCGGGCGGTCCCGGCACAGCGCGGCGCAGACCCCGAGCCGCAGCATCCTCCGGTCCCGCTCCGGCCCGACCCGCCCCGGCTCGGCCCAGCACGGCTCTGCCCGCCCCGCCGGGGCTCCTGGGACATGCGGCCCGCCCCCAGCACCGCCCCCAGACCCAGAGACGAGGCACAGCGGCAGCGCCACAGCAGCGTTTATCCGGGGCTCTCCCCCCCCCCCCCCCTGCGGCCGCGGAGCGAAGGGCGAGGAAGGCGGAGGGGCGAAACCCCCGGGGGGGCTCTCGGGCACGGCAGGGTCCACGCCGGGTCCCGTCGAGGCTCAGGTGTAGGAGAGGAGGTTGACATCGTAGCAGCCGTCCACCTGCGGGGAGAGAGCTGCCGTGGGTGCCCGCGGTCCCCCCGTTATGAGCGGGGCGCTGGGGGCACTCACGTCGAAGCGGCCGATGCGGGCGGCCGCCTGGCGAGCCCGGATCACCTCCGTCAGCACCCACATTTGCTGCACCTCCGTCGACACCTTCTCCGGGTCGGGGAGCTCCTGCGGAGAAGCGGGAGCGATGCTGTGGGGCACCATCGCCCGGCACCGGTTTGCCAAGGCGGGGAGAGGGGGCCCCAGCGTAGGAAAGCAGCAGCTGGGAACAAGGTGACCCCGAGCCTGGCACGGCGAGAGCGTGACCTGTCCCCTCTGGCAGGCATCCAGAGCGAGGACGTAATCTGGCTCATTAGCTAATAATTAAAGACATAATCGCACAGTCCAGAGTTTCAGCCTTTGGGCCTCACAAGCTCGGCCACGGGGTTTGGAGCAGCTCCTGGGGCCCAGCGGTGCCAACCCCAGCGCCTGGAGGGGGCACACAGCGGGGACAAACCGAGGGACCCAGCCCCTCCTTGGCACAACTCCAGCACCCGTCACAGCAGGTCACTGCCGGGCATGTGCCCCTGCTCTCCTGGGACTTTGCTCGCTCAGGGCCACCCCCGGGGGTGTTGCCTCCCCGATGCCGTCACGGCTGGGCAGTGCCACGCTCCCCCTGCCACCGCTGGGGACCCACGGGGCTCCTCCTGTCTCCCAGTGCCCCACCAAGTGATGCTGTGTGCCTGCCAGTCCCAGCGGGATGCTCCCATCCCTGGCTGGATTTAATGTCTTCTCTGATCACGTGTCCTGGTGGTTTTTTTTTCTTTCTTTTCCTTCTGAACTCTGCGAGCTGCTCCCAGCACCAGGCTCGCCGGGCACTTTGGAGCACCCAAACGGCTCCTGGCTGGGCCCTGGAGCTGGCGATGGGCTGGGACAGAGCTGGCAGCCTCTCGATGGAGGTGGTGCCAGGATTTGGGATCTCCTCCTGGGATGGGAGCATCACCCACCCCGTCCTGAGCTCTGAGCATCCCTGTGCTGCCGTGTGCTGCAGCACTGCCTGTCTCGGTGCTCTGCCACCCTGCTGCAGCCCGCCCAGAGGCGCACACAGCCCCCAGCCGCTGAGACCCCCCACAGGCAGCCCAGTCCTTTGGGCTTGGGAGTTACGGACCAGTTCAAGTCAGACCACCAAAATTTCAGCCAAATTCACAGCTCAAGCAGGCTGCTCCGGGTAGGAGGCCGTCAGGGCTGGGTTGGCTACGGCTGGCAGCCCCGTGTCAGTTCCCAGCCCCTGCTCAGGTGCTGAGCAACTCAAAGACAAAGGGCTTGGCCAGTGCCACGGGTGGCAAAACCCCACAGCATGCGTTTGCCTCCTGCCCCGCCACTGCATGCCTTGGAGCGGAGCAGCCTCGGGGGGGCTTTGCCCTCCGGCAGCCCCCTGCCCACCCCAGGTGCCTGCTCCCCGGTGGGCGCTTGCTGCCGCGCTGACACCACTCACCCTGTGCGGGCTGGCCGGCTGCTCCGGGGGGGTCAGCTGGGAGAGCCAGGAGGGGAAATCCTGCTGGGGGCTCTGCGACAGATCCAAAGGGTCACTCTGATCCAACGGGTCACACCGCGGGTGCTCCCCACCCACCCCTCACGCCACGCTTTGCCCCCTCCCCAGTGTTTATGGGTGTAAGTAAAGGGGCACAGCCCCTGCATGCTGCCCACCCCAGGGCACGGTCCCTAGGCATCCCGGGGGACCCCCATGTGCCGGGGGGGGGGTCACCTTTTGTGCCGGGGGGAACACCTGCAGCTCCTCGATGCTGAAGTGCAGCCAGGCCGGGGAGGGCTGCCGCAGGATGAAGCGCAGCGCCGTCACCTGCTCCATGTCACACAGCATCTGCGGGGACAGGGGGCCGTCAGGGGCTGGGGGGGGGGACACAGGGGGGCTGGGGGAGGGGGGTCCGGGGAGCGGGACCTGGTGCCGGTGGAGCGAGAAGTAATCCTGGGAGCCCTCCTCGGTGTGCGGGCTGGGCATCAGGCGGTGGTCGCGGAGGCAGGTGACCCACCTGCGGGGCCCGGGGGGGCCGGCCCGCTGCACCCGCAGGCTGAGGAAGGCGGTGTAGAAGTTCTTGAAGACGATCTCCTGCACCTGCGGGGAGCGCCGCGCGTCACGGCACCGGGCACCGGGCACCGGGCATTGCGCACCGGGCACCGCGCACCGGGCATTGCGCACCGGGCACCGCGCACCGCGCACCGGGCACCGCGCACCGCCACCCTCCCCGCCCGGCCCCGCACTCACATCGGCGGCGCCTCCCCGAGGGAAGCGCAGGTCGATGACGGCCACCCCGGGCCGAGCCGCCTCGGCCCCCCCGGGCAGCTGCAGCGCGGCGGCGGCGCGGGGGGCGCAGGGCAGCGGGGCGCGGCCCGGCCCCGCCGCTCCCGACATGGCGGAGCCCGGCACGGGGCGCGCGGCCGCCAGGGGGAGACACCGAACCGGGCGCGCTCCCGACGCGCCCTTCACGCCGCCCCCCCCCCGCGGTGGCGCGCATGGGCCGCGATATGGGGGGGGTGGGGGGGGGGCAGCGGGAGCGCGCCCCGGCCGCCTCCTTCCGTCCCCCCGCGGTGTCTCGGGGTCCCCCCGGGAGCGCACCCGGCTCCTCGCCCCGCCTCGGGGCTCCAGCGGTGGGGAAAATGGTAAAAAAGCTGTGTTTGTGCCCAAACGGAGCCCGCCGGGAGGGCAGGAGGCAGCCCCCAGGACAGAGGCCAGGAGGACGGAGGCCGCGAGCTGGCAACGAAGAAGCTGAGCCCGTACAAAGTGCTGTCAGCGTTACCGATTTTTAATTATATTTATAGATATTTTTTAATAAAACGATTCGAGGCTGTATCAAAAATTTAGTAAAAAAATTAGATTTGAGAGTTCACTGATTGTTTGACTATTCGCTATCCTTTTTTTTTTTTTTTTCCTTTTTTTTTTTTTTAAATCTCCTCGTTAAACTTTTCCAGGAGCCGCGGGGCTGTGCCCACGGCCGTGTGGCCGGGCAGCCAGGGCGGCCCCCCCGGGGTCACCCTGATGGAGAGGAGTCCCGGTGGAGAGATGGCAGTGTGCTACGGAAACCCCCCTCTGTCCCCAAAACGCCCCACGGAGAGCTTTTTTTCCTTACAAAAGCCCCCTCAGCCCCGGCACCCACCCTCGCACGGGCTCCTTGCCAGAGCCCCCCCGTAGGCAGCAGCCCCGTGCCTACGGCACCCCGGCTGCTCTGACTCGACTGGTGGCTATGCCATGATGTGTGAGAAAAATAGGATTTCTTTGATTAAAAAATAAAGTAAAAACAACAAAACAAAAACAAACAAACCAAGAAACCGATCTCCCCCTAGCGACAGGGCTGGCTGGCCTCTAGGCCCCCCCTCTCCCTAGGCCTGGAACACCCCCGGAGCTTATTTGTAGCATAGCGCTTCCCCCCCCCAGCCCCCAAAACTATATAGATAGGAGTTTAGGTAAACAGCAGATTAACTGTAAAAACTTAAAACGTCAACTTCAGAAAGTCCCTTGAATTTAATTATTTTTAGGCTACCTTTCATGTTACGTCCTGTAGCTAGACACACGTGAATAGAAAAAACAGTACAGTTAGTGTTAAAGGCAAACAGCGGAGACCCAGAGTGCCACCCCAGTGCTGCCTGCTCGTCCCCCCCTCCCTGCCCTCTGCGCCGGCCCCGGCCGCATCCGGACCCCGGCGCCAGAAAGACGGATTTTGAGCCGAGAATTTCTCTAGGAATAAAATAAAACCAAAGCTTGTTAGGCAAAAATAAAACAAGTGTCCCCCAGGTTCCACGAGCACTCTGGTGTGGCGGGCGCAGCCGGAGGGGGCCTGCTCGGGAGCGGGCTGGGATTTGGGCTTCCCGGCTGGCGAGGGGGCTGCCGGCCCACAGACAGCACCGGTGTGGGACCGGAGGCCCCTTCTCCCCCGATGGTGTCCGGTTCGTTAAGGGGGGACGTAGGGCGGCGGGGAGCGGTAGGGGGTCATGTTCTTCGGGCGGGAGCCCTTCCCCTCCATGGGCGCGGTGAAGGGGGGGGGCGGCTGGTAGGGCGGCGCGTTGGGGTCCTCGTCCCGCAGCGGCGTGTACTCCCCGATGGTGTCCTGGTTGAGCGGCGTGGTCTCCGGCATGCTCTGGTTCGGGTACTCCGGGGGGGGCAGCGGGGCTTTCTCCTCCTGGAGGATGAGGGGCATGCTGGATGACGGCGGAGGCTTGGAGTCGTCCAGCTCATCGGCGAAGATGATGGGCACGCCCTTCTTGATGAAGGTGGCCTGGTCTTCGATGGTGAGCTTGCCTTTCCTCTTCTTGCGGTAGCAGATCATGGCGATGATGCCGGCCACCAGGAGGATGGCGGCCACCACCACGGCGGGGATGACGGTGTGCAGGTACACGTCATCCTCGCTGCTCTTCTCCGGGTCTTTGCCGGCCGCCAGCGTTGGCGTTGCCTCCGAGATCACCCGGCCGTCCTTCGTCACGGGGATAAACTGGATGTGCCTGCAGCTGCCGGAGCCGACCACCGACACGTTCAGAGGCTTGAACTCGGGCTGTAAGATGTTGGAGAAAGCCAGGCTCGGCCCCCCCGAGTCGTCTGCAATCTTTTTGCTCAAAGTCCGGATCTGCTCCCGGGGGCAGGGCTCAATGGGCAGCGTGTTGTTCGTCCATTCCACCACGATGGAGCCTTTGGCAATGTCCTGCACCGTGATGGTGCTGCTGTTCCTGTCGCCGAACGCCAGAGCCAGCTTCTTCACCAGCATGATCTTCTTGTTGATGTCATTCACCACCGCGTTGTGGTCTCCTTCCAACCTGGCCTTGAACTTCACTGGAGACTTGTCCCCATGCGGGCGTTTGTGGACGTGGATTTCAAAGGCATCCACGGCAAAGAGCCCGCCTTTGTCTGTGGCATACATGAAATACTCGTGCTTCCCGATGTGGTTGTGGTCTGGCATGCCGTACATGAGCTGGCTTGTGCTGTTGAACTGGACCCACGAATTCTCCTCCAACATTTGCTGCTCCTTCAGCTTCAAGGTCAGCTGCAGCTTGTCAGTGGTGGTGTCTTCCTTATCGTAAAAGGTATCTGAGGGTATTTTAACCTCGAAGTACGTGCCCTCCCACGCGTCAACCCTGTCGATGTGGTTTGTCAGCTTGGGCGGCTCGTTGGGCTCCCAGGGCCGGGGGATGCCGCTGGCTGTGGTGCGTACGCGGCTCGGCGGGGAGGCGGTGGTCAGCTTGGAGATCGGGGATCTGGTGGTGCTGGGAGGCTTCGTCGGACGGGGCGTTTTGGGCCTTCGAGTAGGCCTGCGCGTCGTCACTGTGGAGGAATCGGTCGTGGATGGCGTGGCGGGCTTCACAGTGGAGACCCTGGGCTTCTTGGTGGTGGTCGTGGGCGGCGTGATCACCGCGGTGGGCTCTACGTAGCCAGGCATCGTGGGGCGAATCGGCACGGAGGCCGTACCCGTGCCTTCTATCACCCTGGTGGGCTGGATTGGTCCCAGCGTGGGTGTCTGGACGATGGGGCCCCTTGTCCTGATGGTGACCGTGGGCTTCCTCGGCAGCGGGATGGGCTCCCTGACGGGGGGTGCCGTCGTCTCCGTGGGGGGTGCTATGGCAGGCGACGTCGGGGTGGGGACGATCCTCGTCGGGGGCTCTTGCGCGGCGGTGGTGGGCGGCCCGACGGCAGTGAGAGGCGTGGGGGTGGCGTTGATCTGCCGCCGCATCCTCTTGGGGAGGTGAGGTTTCTTGTTGGCGATGTGCCAGCCGACGACGGGGTAGCCGAGGCGGGCAGACATCGTGCCCTCCTTAGCCGGAGCCTCCACCTTGCTGATGTTGGGCACGCTGTTTTGGCTCAGAGAGCATCCCAGCTTCCACGAGAGTAAGGCCCCGTTTTCCACCACCTTCTTCGCATTTCCCGGGCCAGCCATGAAGGCTGACATGTCAAAGAGTTTGTTATTTACAACAGGAACCAACTTCATGTTGTGAAGCTCCACCTCCGAGAAGCTCCTCATTCTGTTGAGAAGTTCGATCCTCTGCTTTGGTGTCATTTTTGTTAAGTCGGCGTCCAAAATGACGGTCAGGACGGTCACCGGCTCTTCTGCGCCACACACGAAGGGCGCTGCCTCGCCCGTGTCCTGGGCCGCCACTCGCACTGACTGAGGCTCGTTGTGGTCTTCTTGGTGGACCTCAACGGAGAAGACGTTTGTGGTCTGCGGCACGTAGCTCCCGTTGGGGAAGGGCTGCAGCGTGGCCACCGAGATGTAGTGGACGCCCTTATCCGTGTCGAGGGGCAGCCCTTCCAGGGAGCTGCTCTCTGCATTCCAGTGCAACCAAGAGGGCAAGGACTCCTTCCCAGCTTCGGAGATCTACCAAAGAAGAGACAGAAGAAGGTGTTTTTAGAAGCACGGCATTAGGGCAGGTGCTACCAGCAATAACATTTAATCAAAAGGATCAAGGAAAAAAAAAATCTGAAGGCGAAGGAACCACCTGTCTGGAACAGGGCAGCCCGAGGCATCTCAGCGTGGTGACAAGGGCTGGCTCTGCAGGGTGTGCCGGTCCCAAAGGACTTCAGGAGCCACAGGAGCTCATAAAGTCCCACAAAGGTCTCTCGCCAGACCCCTGACCTGCTTTGCCGACGTGGATTAGGCCCCGGTTCTGCCACAAGTGCCACCAGCACGGCCGAGAGCACGCCAGGACCAGCCACCTGCACGCTGTGCTCTGTGCTGAGCTGCAGGTCCCTGCTGTGGGGTGCCTGGGGACACACGGGCACAGAGCGATGTCCCCCACTGCCGGCTGTGACACCGGGGTCTCTCTTCCCACCCCTGTATGCAAGAGCTCCAGGGGAAGGCTCGCAGAGCCGCACCACATCCAGCTCCCTTCACTGGCTCTTTTTGTGCTTTTCACCTACACAGAACAAAGCCTCTGCTTCAAAAGGGCGAGGAGAGGGAGAAGAGGAGGCTAACTGCGAGGGTAACACAGGGCCTGAAAGCCCACTGGGGACTGAGCATGAGGAAGCTTTTGTGCAGGAGCAGCGGAGGGTTTCAGCCACGGCTGCAAGGGCACCACCCTCCTTCCTCTCATCTGCAAGGAATCAGCCTCGCTTTCTGCCAGCCCAGACAAGCTGGAGAGCACATCACGAGACGCACGCTCGGTACACTTTATAGAGCAGAGTTTAAAGCTGTGAGCACATCTCTTCGTTAACTCCTAACAAGCGGTGTCAGAGCAGGGAATTCGGATTCCCGCTGGCACCAGATGCAGAAAGCCAGCCCCAAAAAGCCCGGGCTCTGGGACGTGAACATCCCTCCGCCTGGCCTTGCCGTTTACCCGCTCGCCTGGCAGAAAGCAGCGTTTTTTGGCAGCGCTGCCGGCCCCCTCCTCCCCAGCACAGCAAGCACAGAAGCTGCTTTTACCCCGGGGTGGCCCGGAGGAAAGCCAGCCCCCACCTGAGCTGGGCACGCGGTGCTGGCCCCCCCCTGGCAGGAACAAGGTGTCCTTTCTGCGGCATCTCAGGGTCCAGAAGAGGACGTGGCCATGGCCTGATGCTGCCCTGCCGGACGAGGAGGAGGCCTTGTGCCCGTGCCCCTCCTCACAGCTCGCACCATTCCCTGGCACCCCCAGGAACCCACCGAAAATGAAGCTGCAGGCAGGTTAACGCCCAGTACCCGGCTCCCCTAGGACACAAAACCAGGCCAGGCAATCACCTGCCAGGACAGCTTGTTCTAGCAGGGACGCGATGGCTGCAAAACATTTAGAAAACCACTTAAACCTGATTTAAAAACAGCTGAGCCAGCTTTTCAACCTGAGAGGATGTGCAGACTGCATCTCAAGGCTCTGCAAAATCAGAAAAAAATCAAGTTTACGTGGGTTACGCACAGGAAAGCCGTGAAGATGCCCGTGGCTCCCCAGGGGGATCTGTAGGAAGGCCACAAGGGACAGCTCCCCAGCGCCAGGCTGTGCCTCAGCCCAGCTGTTAGGGTGCTGTGCTTGCGGCACTGTGAAACTAGAGCCAAACCCTGGACTCTGTTCTAGCAACGTTTCCTCCAGATATTGCTTCAAACAGTATTTGTTAAGGCTGCTCAGAGTTAATGATTTGGGATCTCCAGTTTTCCTGTAAGAAGTTTCCCAGTGTTTCCTGCACACGGTAAACACCAGCCCTAAGCCCTGCCGCTTCTCACAAGGGCTCTGCTTTCAAAATAACTCGTCTGTTGCTCAAGAAAAAAGACTGTCTTTGTTTTCCTATTATTTGAGATAATTGCAACTGAACGCTTATCGGCTACAGATTGCACAAGCCCAGCAGTGTATGGCAGACCATTACAAAATTAGCCATGTTCGCAGCTTTAAGTACGTGCAGTGGCCTGGCGGGCTTTGCAGACCCAGCTCACAGAGTCCCCGCAGACACACAGGGGCTGTTATTTTTAGGCTGGCCGGGAGCAGCCAGGCAGCTCGTACAGGAAGATAGCTCAATTTGATTTGGTTTTGAAACTTAGATCTCAAAGCCCTGTAGCTTGCAAGACAAAGACAAGAAAATGAAGTGAGCAAAGCTGTTGCCTCCAAGGGAATTCAGGCGCAGAAAAATAAAGCATTCTTGCCTACAAAAGTTCCCTCTAATCCTCCAAGTATTCGGTCCTCCTCCTCCTTCCATTGAATCCTGCAGAAAGGAGGCAGCAAGTCCTTTGCCAGGAGCAGGCTCGGGGCTCACCAGCACAGCCCCGCTGCCCTTCCCAGCCCATCCTGCGAGACCCCTGCCAGCAGGGGCAGCCGAGGACTCCGCATTTGTGCTTCCCGAGCGCCTTCCATCCAGTCAGTCCTGAAAAAATCCTGCCTGCTTTGGGGCAGGGGTGGGTGGGGATGCTCCTGCAGCTCCACCAGATCTTCCGCTGCCTCTTCTCCCTGCGCCCGCCTGCTGCTGAGACGCAGACCCAGCTGCTGGTGATTCCATCTGGAATATCACCACCGATAACTCCCCTTCTTCTGGGTTGCTCCTTCGGCATTACCTGGACACACACGGCCAGTAAGGAGAAAAAAACAAAGCAGCCCTCTGCGTGTGAGCTGAACTGTGCTCAGGGCGGCTGACCCAGGCAGTGCTCGGGCTTCTGCAGGGGAAAGAAAACGGAGAGGAGACGATTCAAATGCAAATATAGCTGCAAAGAAAGAGTCAAATTTAAGCTGTTTGCCTAAGGCCAGGCTTCATCTCAGCCTACTGCTCGGGGCAGCTTTGTCAGCAGGAGCAACAGGCAGCCTCAGCCCCACAGCTTTCCTGAAATGCAGAACTACAAGCTGGGGCATCGTGGGGCTCGCCTGGCAAAAAGCAGCGGTGCCAGGCAGGTGGGCTCCTCTTGCAGCCTTCAGCTCCTGGACATCACTGGGGGATTGGAGCTGCTGCCCCCAAAAAAAACCAAACCTTTTGGCTGGGAAAGCTACGGGACAGCGAGGTGGTGGCGGAGGGTATACCACGGGTCCTGGCCTTTTGGAGCTCGAGCCTCGGTCCCTAGGGACCCAGAAGGCAGCGCTGCGCTAACCTGTGTGTGCCGGTGACAACCTGGCCGCTCACCCGGCGTTCCCAGCACGGGGCAGGCAAAGACCCTGGCCGGGAAGCTGCTCCCTCCCTCCCTCCCTCTCTTTGTGGATGTGTGTTTGGCCGTGCTTCGCTCCACCGGCTCCTTCCCATGGGCAAAATGGCCTCGTGCTGGGGCAGCTACGCCCAGCTCGTGCCATTCTCGCAGCCTCCCACCCTGCCGGCTTCTCTTCCAGCTGCGCCTCCGCGCTGGCTGAAAGGGCACTATTCAGAGGCCCACTCTGCCTGGGCGAGGGAACACAACAGCTGTTTCACCGGGAGGTCACGACAAAACATTGAGTGTCCCAAGAAATGCCCCTTTCATCGGCTCGCGCGGCCGGCTTGGAAGGGTTTGTTTAGCCTCATTGTCAGAGCCCGCAGGCGCAGCTGCCCACGCCCCGCTTCCTCGCCCGGGCAGGGGGCGAGCGGGGCAGGAAAAAGCCTCAAACGGCCCAAAAAGAAAAGTTGAGTCGGTCTCTCCTTTCTGCACGGCTTTTTGTGAGCGAAAGGCCAAAGGGAAGCGAAAATACCACACGGCGGGGATGCCAAGCACCGGGGGTTTAGCGCTGCGGCCGCACAGCCCTGCAATTTCTCCCTGCGGTCAGCAGATTGCTGGAAATCTGGCATCTGGGACAGCGGTGAGGAACGGCGAGCCCCATCCAGAGATCTCAGGTCAGCCCGTTCACAGGACTCCACCGTCTCATTTCAGTCTCCCCGGATGCTCAGGGCAGCAGCCCGTAAGAGCAGGACAAAACAAGGAACTTCCCGGCCCGGCTGCGAAGCTGGGTTATAATTAGATTGAGTCACTTTTTCCACTCCTCCAAATTCAGAGCTCGTTACTAAGCGTGCGCTGAAAATGCCAAATTCCCCGACTTTGTTTTGCTGCAGGAAAAAGATAAGCAGCCCCCTCAGCCCCCCAACAGAGATCTTATCAGCTCATCTTATCTCCCCGCTTGCAGCACCGTGGCAGAGCACAGCCTTGCCCAAGAAGCCCTTTGCCTGGACCTGTTCCAGACGCTGCCATTTCTCCCAGCACACTCCTGTAAATAGCTGCTGGTGCTGTGCCTTTTAGTTGGGCAAAGTCTAAGAAAACCGAGGACCCTGGGAGCGAGACGAAGCCCAACCAGCTCAGCGCACGGAGCCTTTTAGGATGCCCAGCTTGGCCCCTCGGGACTGTTCGCTTATGCCCCACTCTTGGAGAAATACCAGTGCTAAAATTCACATGCGGTTAAAAATCTTTGAAATAAGGAACACTGCAGGAGAAAAAAACAAAACAAAACAACAAAACAAAACAGTATTTTGTGCTTCTCCTCCATAAAACTCCGCGTGCCCTGGTATTTCAAGGCTGGCTTCTGACGCCTGGCCCCTTGCCCAGGTCGCCGCCTCGGAGCAGGGGCTGGCATCGCGCACAGCACATCCCAGCGTCAGGGCTCCTGCGACTCCAGCTCCACGGATCCTGTCCATAAAAGAAGGCCCCTGCGGTCTGACGAGTAAAGCGGTTCGACAAACGCCACTCCAACAGACGGCAAATAGAGCCACCCTCAGAAAGCCATTAGGGGGTATTATATTAGGAGTATTACATCTTAGGGAGTATTTAGAGGAATATTAGGGAGTATTTAGGGTGGGCAGGTGCTAACGGGGTGCAACAGCCTCCTGCCAGCACCTGCAGCCTCCTTCCCTTCCATTCTGCCTTGGAGCCACTCACGCAAGGCGTTTCACAAAGGTGACACGTGCCCGTGGGCCACGACACCCCTGGACTGCCAGGAGAGGGCCAGGCGGCATCTTTGCTTCCCCAGGGGAAGGTGCAGCACGCTGCTCACACAGTGTGTGCTCCCTGCTGGGCCTGCTGACCGCTGTTAGGGATGCACAGGGGATGAGGAGTTCCCGAACTGTCGGATTTTAGGTGCTTCTGGGGAGGCACACGGAGCCCAGAGGTCAGAAATGCTGCCTCTGGCTCCCAGCTCGGCATCAGAAAGCCTCTCCCAGACGTGGCGATGTCAGATCCTTTCGACAACAGTTCCCACATCAGCCAGATCAACTCCTGGAAGCCGGGGTGGAGGCGGTCATCACACAAACGCCCTCCTTGGTATGGCTTTTCTCTGGTGGGCCAAGCCTGGTGTCGGTGTTCCTGCTCTGGGTGGGAATCATCCTGGGGGCAATGGGAGCAGCGGGATGTTGTTTGCTCAAAGAGCCAGTCCCCAACTCTGCAAAGGTGCTGCTCGCCTCGCCTGGACTCTCTGTACCGTCACTGAGCGATGGGAGGCTTAGATTTTCACGCAGGAAAAATGGGACAAAAAGTGGAGTGTCAGACCTCAGAGAGACCAGGATCAGCAACGCCAAGTCAGAGCCTGCCTCCCTTGCCTACTGCACTCTTCTGGGATATCTCCCGCACTGGAAGTGGAAAAAACCTACAGACTTGGGTGCTTCAGCTGATCATGAGATGTCCGAGCTGAAGTAAGGCAGACGTGGAAAAGGACACAATTATAGGACAGGTTATTTACAGCAAAGAAAAGGAAGTTTTGATGCCTTTACACAAGGCTCTGGTAAAATTTCACCTGGGGTATTTTGTATAGCGCCGGTCACGCAACCACAAGAAAAATAAACTCAAGCTGGAAGAGGTGCAGAAGACAGCTGCAAGGATGAGGAGAGGGGAAAAAAAAGCTTATTTTATGGGGAAAGACTAAAGAGATTGGCTTGTTTAACCTAATAAAATCAAGACGGGAATATGCCTGTCACTTATAAATACATAAGGGAAGTAAATATTATGAAGGTGGAGAGAGATTTGAGCTAAAGGGCAGCTCGTCTAAATATTTCTAGCCATCTCTAAATTTAGGCTTAGAAGCTGCATTTTTAATCGGAACAACCAAATTCTGGAACAGCTTTCAAATGGAAGCAAGAGGAACAGGAAATCCAGCTGGGTTTAGGTCCGGGTGCGATGAACCCTGCAGCAAGGGCACACAGCTGCGGGGTGCAGCAGGTCAGGCCCTGCAGAGCCTTTGTAGGGACGGGATGTGGGGATCCAGGATGCCTCCTGACACCGGGCAGCAGCCCGGTGTTTTTTTTCTCCCCATTTTTTTCTCCCCATTTCCCTACGTGCCCACCTTTGCGTTTTGCCGAGCTGCGGAGCGCACTGGGATGAGCTTGCTTTTGTGCCTCGCCATAAAACCTCGCCTGTCCTCAGCAGGCTGGGGGTGGCAGGGAAGCACAGGGCTGCTCCCAGGAGCACGTACCTGACTGCGCAGAGCCCACACATCTGTGCAGGAGCGCGCCCTGCGAGGCACTCCTCCGAGGCACTCCTCCGCAGCGCTGCGAATGCCTGGCATTGTTTCCATCCCACAAGCAAGTTTGCAGAGAAAACTATTTTGTCTACGGGACGGGTCGGCTGGAATCTGCTAACGAGCAGAGAGAGGATCTGAGAAGCAGCTTCAAGGCACTCCCCGCCACGGTATGGAGCGATCATCAGCGGGGATGACCGAGAGACGAAGCAGTCACACCTTTGGGCTCCAGATGGGGAGCTCCTGGAAGTTTGGGGACACTGACTGTCAGCTTTTTTCTTTGTATATCTCATTTAAAATTTCTTAGAAATGTAAGGGGACTGAGTATTGGCAAGTGCGCCTCCCTTAGATCCAGATGCGTTATCTTTTTACTGGTCTGGCTGAAAAATACAAGGCAGCCTGAGAAAGGGAGCTGAGCAGCTTGCCCTGAAGCTTGATGGTAGAACACAAAAGGCACCCCGTGCTCCAGAATTGCCTACGCAGCTCTCAGTAGCCAGGAGTCAAATCCCCAAGGGAAAGGTCGGCGATGCTTGGCAGCCAACGCAGCTTTCGCTGCAAGGCAGAGACCTTCCAGATGCACCAGCTAGACGAGGCCAGCACCGCTGCCCTAGAGCCTGCCTCACTTCTAAAATCAATTTCCAGGCGGGCAGATGCGACGTGTATTCAGGCAAGGCCACGTACAAGCGTGGAAATCGCTCCCAGCCTTTGCTGAACTGCACCCAGGCAGCAACTGCTCCTCCGGCCCTGCTTGGGCACGGCCCGTGCTGCTCCTCAGGCACCTGTTGCTGTTAGCAAACGTCTCGGCAGCGCGGTGCTGGAAGCATTGTCTGAAGCTGTGGGGTTGACGTAACGTACCACGGAGCTCTCCTGCAGCTGCTGGAACTATCAAAGACAACTGCTGTGCCGGGAGAAGGAGGCAGAGGAAGCTGTGGTGTTCAAGCAAGCACTGAAAATGCCTTCTTGCTGTCAAAGTAGCCATTAGACAACGCCGAAACAAGCCACGGATACTGAACTCCAAACCAAAGTTCTCATTTCTGGAGCACGTTACCTCGATAGCTCCCTCAGAAGCCCTGGTAGGGGGCGTAGGCCCAAGGGCAGAGCAGCCCTGAGCCCCTCTCTTGCTCCTAAAGATTCATGTTCAGGAGTCTGCTCCCTCCAGAGCAGCTGCCTGGCACGCAGCGTGCCACCAAAGGGCACTCAGCACTCCAAAAGCAGCCACGCACCCCTCCGTGAAACATCCCAGCTTCTGCTCTGCGACCAGCCCGTCCCACCTCCACCTCCTCTGCTCCCAGGGCTCTCCCCCCACCTCTCCCTTCCCCAGGATCTGACTCCCTTTCGGGTGCTTTCTGCTGATTTTCTGCCTACCACCGGCACATCGTGGTCCTGGCGCCGTCGCTGCAGACGGCGAGATGACAGATCTGGATGGAGACGACTGCGCGACAGCACGCAGAGCTCAAACAAAGCTGCCTGCAAGGAGCAGCCAGCGTGTCAGGCTGCCTCCCGACTCGCTCTCTCCATCTCCCTCTGATCTGCTGAGACGCACCAGAAGGTTGGCTTTTTATAGCATTGCCCAAAAATGGATTTTTAAAAATATTTTTCAAGTCTGCTCCCTGAAGAAAATACGTCTAAGACTGGAAGGTGATTTTCAGTTTTCTTTTCAAAACATGGAGTCTTCTGAACTCTCCACCCAAGCAGGCAGAGGCTGAGACGACAACTTCTCAGCACCCTTCCAGAAAAGGGCTAAAGATCAATGAACGTGTGCTTGGCAGCATGTCTGTCTTCCTCCGGGCTATTCTGACACTTCCTTGCCCTCAGGACTGCTTCCAGAGCTCAGTTTTTGGGTGCCTGCGGTGCCAGAACCTTGACGGCAAGTCAGATAAAAAGAAAGGCTCTTGTCTTTCCCAGGAGGACCTAGGGACAAGGTCAGGAGGGACCATGGCGAACACAGTGCAGAGCCCTGCTCGCAGCACACGGTCTATTTGTCTCACAATATTTTGTTACCATAGCACAGCAAGCTCCCCGAGCGTCAGGGCAGTCCCAGGGAATTCGTGGCTGCCCTGATCCCGAGGCAACATCTCAGGGACGTGCCCATCATCCCAAGGGCTGAGAACTGCGCCATTTAAGCACAGCCACCAAACCTGAGCAGTTGTCCCTGAGGAGAGGCGTCTCCTCTCTGCCTTACTGTAGAGGAAAGAAACTTTACAATGAGGTAAGAAAAATGATTAAAAAAAAAGCAATACTTTTTCACAGCAGTGCCTGTGACCCCCCTGTTGGTGGGGTGATTAGCGCGACTCCTGCAAGAACAGAACTGAAAACGAGCCTTGGGGAACGCCATTTCTCACCTGGACCACCTCTCCATTGGAAGCAATTAAATCTGTGGGGATGGAGACTCTGAAGAAGCGGCCCACCACGGCGGAGCTGTCGGGTATGCCCACCACGGCCGGCACAGTCTCTCGGAGGTCCGAGAGCACCGAGTGCATGGAGGCCTCCAGCTGGTTTTCCCAGTCCCGCACCACTTCTGCCGGCTCGCTGGGCCAGTGGCAGTGAGCCGAGGCCGCCAGCAGCAGCACGGGGAGCAAAGTCCTCCCCAGGACAGGGGGCTGCAGCACGCATCCGACAGTCATTGTGCCCGGTGGCTCTGGGCACGGCGCTCAGCCAGGAGGGGCCGCGGGGCTCTGCAGGCACGGCAGCGGCAGCGCAGGCAGGGTCTGCCCCTCCTTCACAGCAGCCTCATCCTAGGGATCCTGGGAACCTGGGTAAAGAAAGGAAAGCAAATCAGCACGGTGATTAGGAGAGCCGAGGCAGGCAGCTGATCCACGCAGACCTCCTCGCGGTGGGCAGAGGGCTCCCTGCCTCACCACCCTCTTCGTTTCAGCTTTGGGATTTATTTGCACGAGCTCCTGCTACCAGTGAAGGCAGCAGGAGCTTCCCAGCTCTTTTTCTACATACAGCATGTCTGGAGAAATAAATAAGGTCCTTCTGCTTTTCCATACACACAGCCCTGCTGCTCCTGGAGCCGCAGCACCCTGAGGTAGCCACGGGGTAGCTATGGGGCTCTGACCCATGCCCTCAGTTTTCCAGCCAGGCCTGCTCTCAGGTCCAGACTTTGGTATTAGGCAGGACGTTCAAGCTTCGTTTTTGGGGTCAGCAACACCCACCCCAAAACCAGACCCAAGCAAGCCACGCACGCTTAGCACCAGAGAGCACAAGGGCCTTGGCGCCCCGGGGCCAGGCACTCACACGTCTTCAACCAACCCTTTCCCTCTGGGCTAAGGGAGGCAGCTCTGTCCTCCTAGAGCAAACCCAGTCCCCTCCCGACCACAAAGGGCAAATCCCCGTGGCTCGCAGCCTGCCGAGCTCCTGTTTCTGAGTTTGCCTCTTGCAAGTGCGTGTGAACAGGGTTGCGAGCTGCCCTAGTGGGTAAAGCTCCCATTTGGCAGGCTGCGGACCCAAGCAGCTAAGGAACTAAGCTGCAAGGCACCACTGATCCTCTGCGGGGCTCCGAGGGTGACGCAGAGCTTGTGCTATTCTGGACAGCAGCAAGTCCTCGGGCTCCGAGGCTGCCTCAGAGTGCCTCATCCCTGAAGCCTGTCAGGATTAAGTCTCCTCCGTACCCAAACCTAAAAGTGTTGGAGGAGAACATCACGGCAGCACGGCCTCCTCCTGCACAACACCCGAAAAAAAGCACAAAGAGGACCTGCCCTTTGCTTCCCCAGAGCCTGGGCTATGGGCACCACAACAGCGGCACCTTGTCTGTGGGCTACACCTCTCCCGCAGCCTGCTCGTTGGAAAATCCTGCTGGGGAGGGACTAAAAGCAGCCCGTGCAGCAAGTACGGGCAGGACCGAAGGCTCACGGCCAGGGGAGGAAGGCGGCAGCGGTGGCTGAAGAATGTGGCTGCTGCGGAGCCGAGATGCTATCAGCGCGGAAACGTCGCTGCCCCGCACGGCCACGCGAAGCCTCCGCTCCCGAGCAGAGGAGAAACGCCGCGTGCCAGCAGAGAGCCAGACACCCGGCGTGCAGCCACACGGGGCTGTGGAGGCACCTGGAGAGGTTTGGCACCACGTCCCCAGGGCAGTGCCAGCCCCTGGCGCACCGCGGCCACGGCGGAACCGCGCGCGAGCACGGCGCAGCCCTGTGTTGTTCAGCCAAGTGACGTGATCTGCCCCAGGGCAATCTGCTGCATGGGTAGGAGTGTTTGGGCAGAAAGGAGCCGGCTGTGATATCTGTGGCAAGCAGGAGAGGAAAATGAAGTCATCGCCCCGCTGCAGAAAGAATTATTGGAGCAGGCAACAAGCGCTGCCTGGCTGATCCGCGCCCCTCGGCCAAGCAATTCGGGCACTGGCCGTGAAGATTTAGCCTGACACTTGCAGGTCGCACAGAGCGGGTTTCATTTTAGGAACCTACAGAAGAACAGTCACAGGAGGCAGAAGCAAAGCGCAAAGGAGCTACGGGAGGAATTCAGTAGCCACTCTTGAAAGAAAAACCAGGAGAACCAAGACAAAATTACACCAGCAGGAGAGCCTCTCACCCCCACAGCTCCACCTCACCCCACCACCAGCAGGAACAGGAGCAGTGCCAGGCTCACTGTGCGGGCTGGGGCTGAGAGGCAGCGCAGGGCAGGCCCTGAGAGCCAGGACAAGGCACCCAGCCACAGTGCTGAGGTCCATGGGGAACATTGCTTCAGGACGGGATGACTCCTGTGACACAAGGCTCATGTCCAGCAGCTGGTGCTCTGCTCAACCAGCCCGGCAGCCGTGAGAGCTGTGAGTCCAGATGCAAGCGCAGAACACAGAGCAAATGATCCATGAGACCAGGACAAGTACTGGTGGGGACCCGCGTGGCACCTCTGGGAAGTTCAAGAGCCCAAACCCTTCCACATGGTACTACCCGGGGCAGACTCACTTGTTTGAGACATTATCTCCATCATAGGTGGAAAAAGTCGGCCCTTGGGATCACCTTCCAGAGAGTGAATAGAGCCGGAGCTCTTGGAGATCAGAAATGCCAGCGCTCAGAGGTTTCCATTTCACCCAAGCTCAAAGGCCAAAAATCACACACAGATAGCACTCTGCAGTGGTCTCTGCTGCTGATCTACAGAAAGCCTGAGGCTGTCGGGCTCCCTGTCAGCATACAGGGGAAGGTGAGCCCACCCCAGCTCCTCCGCGCGGCCCAGCGCTCCCTCTCCCAGCAGGATCTGTGCTGCCCAGTTTCGCAGAACACACAGGTTCAGGTTAGTCCTGAATTTCAGGATGTTTAGTTCTGTCTGATCTTCTGAAAGAACCGAGTTTCTCTTTATCCTCCTGCTCCTGTGAGAGCTCTTTCGGTCTCAACTTTGAACCTCCAAAACGTTGGATCGAACATCAAAGTCAGCACCAACATCTGCCCCAGCCTGGCGCACGTGCCAGCATCCCCTGGTGCCTGAGCCCCGCTGCCAAATCCCCGGCCCAGGCGCAGAGCCGGGCCTGCTCCGTGCTGTTGATCCGATAGCACGCTTGATATGATGCTGACTTGTCAAGACAACGCCGGAGCTTGCTCCTTCTCCAGGCACCTCCGAGGCCCACCGGCGTGCCGAGGACACGCACTACTTCATCACTCAGGCACGCAGAAGCGAGCAGACAGGGGGTCGGGCTGAGAGGAGGAGCGAGAGCAGGGCAGAGCAGCCACGCACCTCGGGGACCTCGCCTTCTGCCTGCTGTGGAGCCGGGGTCAGCGCCCTGGCAATCACTCGTCTTTGTGGCCAGTTACCCCCCTGCTCCAGCACGAGCCACTGCAAGCAAGTCCCAGTCCAGCGGTGTCTAATCCAAGTGCCCACGTACGTGGTCGCATGGGGGCTGTGCCATTAATCACTGCCAGCAGCTCAGTGCCGCTGAGCCCCGCGCACAGACAGCCCGGGTAGCTGCCTTGCCGTGCTCTGCTCCAGAGCAGAAGGTATTTAGGAGAGCGAGGAGGAATCCCACTTACCTCAGCTGCTTATTTAACAGCATCCCCGGCACGGGCAGCGCCGGCCGAGCTGCCCCTCTCTCAGGAGAGGAACTCAGACCCGACTGAAGGGAGCCCGGAGCACCTCCCCAAGCCCGAGCTCTTGTCTTTGCACAGATCTCTCCTGCATGTTTCCACAGGAGGATCTCCGGGCAAGCCCCATCGGCGGCTGCGGGGCTGCGTGTCGAGGCAGCGAGCAGGGGGATGATGAAACCCAGAGCCACCGGCCAGACCCACGAGAGGGCACGGGGCTGGGTGTGCGCACAGCAGGTGCTGGGGGCTGCTGCTGGCGGAGCCGAGGAGGGGTTTGGGGAGGGGGCAGGAGGGCCATGGGGGCAGCACCACGGGACCGAGCAGCTCAGGGCCACGTTTATGCTTACGCTTGCAGAATGTGACCCGGGCTTTGCCAGCTTCAGCCAGCGCTGCGCCCAGGGTGAGTTACGGGAGGGGACACGCAGGAAGGCAGCTGCTCGGGGACATCTGCCATGCACAGGAGGAGCCAACAGCTGGGGCAAGGCAGCAGGGGACGGGACATCACCCTCGGTGTCCCACGAAGCCACAACGAAGCCAGGCAGAGCTGACCAGACACCTGCAGGAGGGCGGCTGCACGCCGAGAGCAGACACCTCTCCAAAAAGATAAGTTTGTCTGCACATTTTGGGCTCAGAGCTGAAATTGCAGCTGTCCTGCACGGCTGTGACCCGAGCAGAACAAAACCACAGGAACTGCCTGCAAACTGTCACTAGCTCGCTGCCTCGAGTCACACGTGCCACCACCAGCTTCCGAAAGCTTGCAGGGCAGGCAGACACAGCGACTGACACCTCAAAGCAGTTCTTATTCTGCTAGAGTAAGCACCAAGATGTTTAACTTCCCCGTAGCTAAGAGGAAGGCTTCCTGCCGCCCGTCATTACCTTCTGTTTGAAAGCAGACCTGTGCCACCGGGAAGGAACCACGCACACGGACCTGACCTTGCCACAAGATCCCGTGGACACCTCCCAGCTTTTAAACCCCGCTCACGGGGCCCCTGAAAGCCCACGCGTGCTGCTTGTCGTGTGTTTAAGCAGTGCCTCGAAGCCAGGGAGCGCCCACACCACCTGCTGCCACACCAGACCCGCAGCAGTGACCAGCAGCAGCAGATTTCAGCTGGGCGAGACTCCTTACTCTGCTGGGAGCTGGAGCAGCCCCAGTCGATGCCTTCCTCCCACTTCGTTATTCCCAGACAGACAACTCAGATCGTATCTCCAAGTGCGTTCAGTTAAAAGGAAGCTCAGATATTATCTGCCCAAATATTTCGGAGGCCTCCGAGATCATTTTTCCCCTGCACTTAGGAACGCTGCAGTCAGAAGTGCCATTTTCCTGGCTGCTGGCAGCGCACAGACAAATTAGGAGAAAAACATCCAGCAACAAGTAGAAGGAGGGAGCTCCGAATACCACCCGAGGACAGCTCCACCGCGCTGCCCCCGCGTTAAGCACCGCTCCCGACCTCAGGGGAAGGGCACCGGGGATCACCAGAGGCACGGGATGGATCCTGCACGAGGAACAACCGCATTGCCCGGGGGGAACCAGGGCTGGGAGCAAGGGGCCAGACCCGAACCAGGCTTGATGGCACTCACTGTGCCCTCGCCAGCAGCTTGGGAAGCTGTGACCGTGGTGAATGCTGAATCCCACGTGGGTTAGGAAGAAGGGAGGGAGGGGACAGCTCTGTGGAGGGGAGCGTTACCGAGGCACCGCTGCTGGCTCAAGAAGCACTTCGTGACAGACACCAGGACAGCACTCGGGGCGAGGACGACTTGCATTCCTCTCTGGGTATCTTCTCCTGCTGTAATTGGAAAGGGCACACAGGCTAAATATACAGCTGTAACAGGGCAGAGCAAAGGGCCGTTCTTTCTTAAGGGCATTTGGTTTAACCCGTCTCTGACTTTACTCGGGTTTCCACTGTGCAGCCTGCCCCTCAGGAGTGTACGAGTACCTCCTGATTTGGCCTGGAAGGAGCTAAAGAGTATAAAAATCCCAATATTGTGTGTTTAAGGGAATGCAAGTGAAAGCTAGTACCAAAATCCACAGGAAACTAAACCACAGAAGTTAAAAAAAAAAAAAAAAAAAAAAGTTTGGGGTTAAGAGCTCTTTATGCACAAAAGCCATAAAAATGCATATTTTGAAGAGAAGCACGACAGGCATGTATACATACATGCATATGAATGCTTTATCCGATTCCAAGATTTGGTAAAGAAAAAAAAAAGGAAGAACTCAAGACAGCAAGATAAAGCAAGGATTTTCACTCCGGATTTCTCTTCTGTAAGGAGAGCTCCGTAACTCCAAGCAAATTCAGCGGCACTACAGGGGGCATTTCAGCAGAAACCATCCCGCAGGGGCAGGAGGCAGAGCCTGGGCAGGAGAAGCAGCCGGAGGAGCTGGGATCAAAGCCGTGCCCTGGGACACCAGAGCAGTTTGCATCAGGCCGGTGCCAGAGCCACCGCTCCGGGCAGCAGCCCGCTCCTCGTGGCACCGCGCCGGGACCCCAGGGGTGCCGACTGCTGAGAGGAGGTGGGGTTGGAGCACGGCACAGGAGGTTATTTCCACTCAGGTGTAACTCAGGGCTTTCTAGAAATGGCTTATGTGGGCCTCCAACTAGTTTAGAGGTGAAAGCTGATTTTTCTTTTAAAACTGATCTGGGTTTTGTAACCAAAAGACAAGTCCTCGAGGGCAATCCAACGAGCCCAGGCTGCCTTTTCCTTCCTGAGGCTGTCCCCCAGCCATCCCCACCCAAGGCACAAACCACTTCAGGCAAACTAAACTTAGTTTCAAGGGCTGTCTGAGGAAGCATTCAGAGGATGCTCTGGGAGCTGCAGTCGGGAAGCACACTGGAGGTGCCTGAGCCAGGCAGAAGACACACCCCAGCAGGATGCTTGCTAAACGCAAGGACTTCAAGGCATTAGATTTTGAGTGCATTTCTCACCGGGCAGATTTTTTCCCAGCTAGCACCAAAGGAAACGCAGGAGAGCAGCTGGTGTGACAGTCACCACGGTGTGTCCTGTCTCTCGGTGTCCTTCACCATCCACCAGTTGTTTTGGATCTAATTCACAGCAGCTAACGACCTTTAATAGAGGTTACCAGCTATGAGGGGTGCAGATTTTTATCTAGGATGCTCTTTGTGAAGTCAGTTTACACCAACGCACCATCATTCCTTCTACCCCATGCTCCAAAAAGGACAAAACCCTTCACGAGCCCCCAACAGCGCCTGAAAAATGTCAGCTGAAACCCAGAAAAATCCCTTCCTAAGCTGCTCTGCTGCGCTTCGCAGGAGATGTTCCCCTCAGATGGAGTTATGAGCGCCAAAACAAATGAGGCTAAAAAGATTTGCATCTCTTGCCTGATTTCTTAATTGAATTAAAGGCTGAGCAACCCCCCTTATGAGGCTTCAGAGAATCAACACGGAAGAGAAGCGATGAATATCCTAATCAGAGATGAAGCTTCCACTGGACATTTTCTCGTATTAAGTACTAAAGAGTCTACATGGAAAAGAGAAAGGCCCCGGGGGCTAAGCTCTCCTGTCCAGCGAGGCAAGAAATCTCACTGCAGCTTCTCCTGGCTCGGCCCTCTGACCACGTTACATGCGGGGAGAGACACGGAGAGGAGTGAGAGCTCAGCTTAGGCGCATCCTTCTAGCCAAGGACATTCACCCATCAGCCTGGCCACCCTACTCTTTTATACCAAGAAGTGCAAATGCCAAATTAGCATGCAGAAGCTATTAGTGGGATGAGGGAGATGGGCAGGGCAGTGCTGCAAAATCTTCCTTGGCTTCCTGAGGCTTCAGCCCTGGCGGCACCCCTGAGCCGGGTCTGGGGGCTTGCAGCAGGCTGGCTGCTGAGACCCTGGTGCACATTTTGGCCATGCAGTGACACAGCAGAGTGGGATTGAATTATTACTGTTACTGTACATCACCAGAACAGCCCCGTGCACCACGAAGTGCAGTCAGGCTTCCCCAGGACACGTTGGCACAGCAGCCACCAGGCTTTGCTAATGGCACCGAGGCAGGCACCCGAGCACACGGGAGCACCTGGGAGCGGGCAGCTTGCACGGGCGAAGGAGCACGCCTGCCTATTCTAGCAGGAGGAACAAAGCCCCCCCAGTCTGCAGGCACCAAAACCCCTCCTGAGAAGAGAGAACCTCGCTGAGGTTTCATATTCACCAAAACATCGTTTTGCTGAATGGGCTGACGGACAGGCGGCCACATTCCAGGGGTTTATCATCAACTTCTGGGTATTCCACGGAATTCCTCAGATAATGAAATATTTCGAGAGGGTCCTTGGGGGGTGTTTTTTAAGCAACGTAATCTCCCACAGGCTGAGGTCACAGCAGCAGGCGAGGGCTGGAAGGCAAAGCTCGAGTCCCCTCCACACCAGGAGCCTGACCGCCGGGCACAAATCCTGCTGCTGGAGGGACATAAAGCAGGAGCAGCTGATATTAGGTGGACACGTGGAGCACGGCAAGCCACGCCAGCAAAAAGAGTTTTCAGCACTTCAGTTACATCTGCAGCATCATTTATATCCTCTGTGGCAGTGTAACTAAGGGCTAGCACATTCTGTTTAGCAACATCGCGCTGCTCCATCAGTTTCGGCACCCCACCCTGCAACCTCAAGCCAAGGCACTAAGATGTAGCTTTATGGAGTTGCTCGGCCCTGATTTATTACTCAGCTAGCAAGGCTGCCTCAGCTCCTCATTTAACTACATTTACCAGCGAGCCATTTACGCAGAGCAGCCAGGGCATCAGCCACGGACTCGCAACTTTCCATGCTTCTCATGAAAACCGTTCTAAACACTTCTCGGCACAACGCGGCGCGAGCCAACTTAACCAGCAGGCACAACATGGAAAAGCTGCAAAACGAAGCAGCGCTGCTCCAGGGCCACAGAGGCAGAGAGAGCTGCTGCAGGAGGAGTTAACTCCCTGAAGGCCTGCGGCTTCCAGCTGGGCAGCACGCGGTCCTGCGCCCGCGGGAATTCACCAGTGGCCACAAGACACCCAGCTGAATCTCTCCGTGCACTCACGTTTTATAGAGGTTCCTTCTCCCCTTGCTGGAGAGCAGAGGGTGAAGGGTTTGGGTGCTTTGGTAGAACTCCCTGCTCCTCACAGAAACCTCTCCAGTCCATGCCAGCAGGTCCGAAAGCTGCAGACCGAAGGCACAGGCGCACAGGACCTGGCTTAGCAGCTCCAGCCCTTTCTCAGCTGCTCCTGTGCAGGAGGAGTGATTTAAATGAAAACAGCAGAGATTAGCACCTTAAAGAAAAGGAGACACTAAGTCTGCATCACGTTCATGCAGCATTAATCCCACTTCCAGCTCTATTTGCTTATTTGTTTACCTGCACTCTGCAATTCAGAAATACCCCTGGCTGGTTTCGCTGCGGCTTCGGCTGCCCAGGACTGGGGGAGGCCCTCCAGCAGGGAGCTCCGGCTGCCCTCCACACCCTGCTCTGGTATTGGGAAGTCAAGAGCCAAGTTAAATTATTTCAAGGCCGGACTGCTCACCCAGCCCCTCTGTGAGAAGTACCAGTGGGATTTAGGTGTCTTTTTAAACACCCCCAACCCGCCCCATCCGCACATCCCGCTGCTGCCCGCGCCCAGACCTCATGGCCAGAAAGGCCAAAGGGCTGCACAAAGCTGCTTGCCAGAGGAAAGCGTGGTTTAAAATCAATTTCTGACAAATTCCAGCTTCAATCAGGTCCAAGCTTTCATTTGGCAGCACATACACTTAGTGTGCTGTTCTGGAGAGCCTGACGGATACCTGAGAAAACAGGAGCACGCCGACGTGCCCAGCCACCAGGCAAGCTGCTTAAAGCAGGGACCCGAGGTGAAGGCAGAGAGCTTGCAGGAAAAAGGGGAGGCAGAGACAGCAGCAGCAAGAAGAAGAGAAGGAAAGGGAATGTTTTTTCTGCCCTCAGGAGCCAGAGTCCTCACGGAGCAGGAGATCTGCACCTGACAGCAGGCTGCCAGGTTCTGCCACTGCAGAAAATCCCGTCCTTTCTCCCCCCAGCCCACATCTACCCATTATGGGTGGGAAATGAGATTTGCACGTTTTTTTTTTTTTGAGAAGAAACGAACTGTGCTCTATTTCAAATTGCATTTGTCTCATCTCGAGTTGTGACTGCAGCTTTTGTTGGGACCCCAGGGACAGCAGCTGGCGGCAGGGGACCCCGGCACGGGCTCAGGTCGGCACGAGGATGGGAAAAGGGCAACAGAGAGGGCACCAGCTGTGTCCTCGTCCTGACCCGAGCAGATTAAAACACGGATTTAAGATGCGGAGAGAAAAAAAATGGGATGAGACAACGGGACAGATCGCGTGCTGCCTTCCTTCCCGGCGTAAAGCAGGGAAGTGAATCCCGGGGTAACTCACCTGCTCAGGCTGCAGGAATCCCAGGAATGGGGGCAAAGTCATTAAAGCACCAGTGTTTGCCCTGGGAAAACAGAGTTGGATGCCATTCTGAGGAAACGAGGAGAATTAAAC